>NC_134483.1:125451810-125539310 GCF_040206685.1 Ascaphus truei
ACCCACAAACATTTCCTCACATTCAAGGCTGTATACACTTCTCTGCATCTCCATATCTTTGACATCCTATTCCCTTTGGGGTTTTACTCAAGACTGTCTGATTTCTACTCCACCTGTCTCTGCTGCTACACTCGCACAATCTTTCTTCCTCTCTGCCCCCCTTCTCACAACTATTTATTTTGTGAAGTGTTAATGACATGGTCAGTATATATACAAGTATATATGGATAAAAAAAAGTCCGTGTTGCATAAATTATACTGTCAGAACAAAAAACAGATTTTTTTTTCCATTATAAAAAAATATATAGTTTAGGTTTCAGAATAAAATGACACTGTAAATCTGACTATTATCACAGTGTAACGGATACAGGACTATATTTACTTTGTAGTCTTTTGCCACAAGACACCTTCCAATGTTGGGAAACACCTTGCAGCCAATTCAAGTCAATAGGCTCCAAGGCTTCTTCCAGCGCGGGAAGGTGTCTTATGGAAGAAGACTTCTTAGTAAATATGGGCCATAAACCAAATCAATCTAGAAAGCACTCCATTAAATACCTTATAACAATACAAACATACACTGTCCACTGTACATCAATTCCATATTATAATATATGGGTAATAGTCTAGTGGTCTTTATAACAATACAAACATACACTGTCCACTGTACATCAATTCCATATTATAATATATGGGTAATAGTCTAGTGGTCTTTATAACAATACAAACATACACTGTCCACTGTACATCAATTCCATATTATAATATATGGGTAATAGTCTAGTGGTCTTAATATATTCACAAGTTGAAATGTTACAAACCTGTCACTATTATTTTTTTGTTTTTACTTGTGTATATGGGTTAAAAACCGATGGGGGGAGGGCTTTGGGAGGACAGGCTTTTATGAACTTCACAAAGCTGTCAGGGAGATTGCATATGGTGGAAAGTTCCATTATCAACCATTCCACAAGAGAAATAAGTATCTCACAAAAAAAAACAATTTAAGAAAAATGCTTAATTAACCTAATGGACCTTTATAGTGTATATGGTATTGGAGTGTTTAGCAGACCATAACAGAGACACAAATTTAAGATAGAAGAAAACCCGCAGGCATATCATATAATAATGGCAGAAGACAATACGTTATTAAAGAAATGCAAAAATCAATATAGTTAGGCAAGGAAAAAACTACAGATGGCTTACATGCTGGAAGAGGAAAGCAACCAATTTACGTCTTCACTTATAAGTGAATTGTAAATCGGGAATAGCTTGAAACACCATCAACTCTGGTATGATCAGGAGTGTTTTAAGTTTTGCCAGGTCTATAAACTGTAAAGCAAAATGAGCCTTCAAATGGAGGCATTATTAACATATTAATGCATAACCTCCTATATTCAAACTTCACCTTTAAGAGATTAAGCAAAATAGCTTTATATATTGAGACTTTTATAGGCTTATTTTTAGTAGATTTCCACATAATATTCAATAAAACTGTCTCAACCTACTTACTGTCTATATCAGGCAAAGTGCAAATACTTATTGAAATTTGTCAATATATAGTTTACAGCCATTTTGAAGGTAATACTTTGTATTTCTCCCATAATGTGTAATTGAGGAGAAATAGTAACATGACAACACACAATCTGTCTTCTAGAGAATAGCAACCCTAACGCTGTTTAACTACTCCCATAGAGAAACGTCTCAGTTGTATGGATGCTAAAGAAAACTTTGCTATGTGTTCAAACAACGTGGTTTTACCCCTCGGGGTTTTGTGTTTTCTTTTTACAGGATTAAAGCATGGTCTCCGGAGTTGAACCACGTTGATTTCGGTTCCAGGAACCCTCTGCTTTCCTAGATACTTACAACTGAAGGTGCTGCCGGTAGCAGCTCCCGCTCGGCACAGAAAAAGGTCGGTTTCAAAAGTTCCCACGGGCAAATAGGAAGACACATCATCATCCCTTGTGACTTCCTTTTGGTCCAGGTGATCTTTAAAGACAGAAGATACCGACATCACCTTCAGATGCAAGTATCTAGGGGAGCAAGGGGTCCCTGGGGCTGAAATTAATGTGATTCAGCTCCTAGGACCTCTGCTTCATACCTAGTTGGGGAAATATTATTTTTTTAAAGGCAAAGCTCCTTGAAGAACCTGCTATGGGGCAAATGGCAGTGACATGTTAAAAGGTTTTCATTTAGTTGATTATATATATATATATATATATATATATATATATATATATATATATATATATATATATATATGCAAATACAACTGTATACAAGGCCTTGGGATGATGCAGGTATTGCTGTATGATCTGCCAGTCCAGAAGGGACTGTGCCATCATTGCCATCTTTAAGTGTCTATATTTTGCTGTTATTTGTACATTTTTTGTGTGTTCACCTTTATCAAGGAATAAATACAATTTGTTATATCTAAGTCTCGTCCCTGTGCAAACCCAGGTATATATATATATTTATATATATTTTTGGTGTAAATTACAGCCTGTCATAAGCTACCGTGACAAGCTTGTAACTTTCCCGTGGAGGGTTTTAGTCACTTTTTTTACTCACCATAACTTAACTCAGTATTATATATATATATAATCCACAGAAGCAGCCGGCACTCCACTTGCAAGTAGAAAAAATTGGGCGCTTGTCCCATAAAGCAATAATAAACCATACGATACCGTTTGAAGCACGAGATCAGGAGACAGCACTCTTGTAAGTTTGATCACAAGTTTTTGTATTGAAAAAGACACATAAACCGACGTTTCGCACCACCTTGAGAAAGGTCCCACTGGGGGACCGAAACGTCAGTTTATGTGTGTTTTTCAATACAAAAACTTGTTATCAAACTTACCAGAGTGCTGTCTCCTGATCTCGTGCTTCAAACGGTATCGTATGGTTTATATATATATATATATATATATATATATATATATATATATATATATATATATATATATATATATATATATATATATATATATATATATATATATATATATATATATATATATATATATATATATGTATATACAGTGGTTGACAAATCACCAAAAAATCTACTCGCCACACAAAAAAATCTACTCGCCACCTAGTACCAAACGTGTGCTGCTTGGGCCAATATTTACTCGCCCGGGGGTTAAATCCACTCGCCCGGGGCGAGCAAATGTATAGGTTTGTCGAACACTGTGTGTGTATATATATATATATATATATATATATATATATATATATATATATATATATATATATATTCTAACATAAGCTGCCACTATGGAAGGATTTGATCTCCTCTAGCCACTGTCTTATGTGCAATGTTAACAATAGTTTGCACAGGTAAAAACCCCTTTCTAGTCTCATCTATATTGGATCTCAGACAAGGACAAGATGGGCTAAGGTCAGTTGCAACACTTGATTGAGAAGCAATCCGCCATTCAGAGAATGAGTTGAAAATAAACCAATTTAAATGTTTGCTTTGGCCATGATTAGATTTCCAATTACAGTATTAATTTCTGCAGAAAGTGCTGATTTCTATCAGCTAAAGACTGCACCTTTTAACTTGAGCATGAGCTACAGAAGACCAGCAAGGAAAACATTGCAAATGTCTGCTTGCTTGGGATTTATTAAGTTATAGTTGCTGCAAGGGGCCCTGGAGCTGGAAAGAAGATATTCAGCATTATTACCCAGTATGTATGTATGTTCATGCTCAATGCAATGGAATTTTTTTTCCCTCTTGAACATGATCTGCTGCTTTAAACCAGAACTGCAGAGAGGGTTGGCTTCAAAATGTTATGTATCAATGACAAAGCTGGTCTCATGAAGTATGAAAAGAAATCCCATCGTGTATCTTGGGTTTCTTCAGTACTGCAAGACCGGTTTTCAAGTACATTTAGTTTCCTTATCTCTTCGTCCAAAACAAGATATGAATTTGACTTTATGTTGTTGTAGACTCAGCCTAAATCTTCTTACATCTTCTAGGTCACCACCAATATAAATAAAATATGTGAGAAGCTCATGCAAGTTGAAAATGTCAAATTGGAACTGAGTGCAGATATATTTTCGCCTATTAAGGAATTCTGACCTTGTGAAACAAAATAGAAGAATGTCTACTTACTGATGTGTGAAGGTTTTTGGTTGTAAGCATTACCTGTTTCCCCTATTCAGAGAAACTCTTTAATAAGCTCAAAGAAGGTAACTAATGTCCATTTGTTGTGAAAGAGTATGGTTAGAGAATGGTTAGAGTATGGTTAGAGCAGTAATACTACATTCCCGCTTTTTTCTTTCTTATTTTAATATGTAAAGAATGTGTCAATGTATAATTCTACATTCTTACCTACGCTGGCAATCCTTTGGTGCTCCCGTTATAAATCTGTAAAAATCCTCATTGTGTGCCTAACAAAATGGCCACCAACTAGTTTCAATCAATCTTTCAGTCAGTCAGTGTAACTCAGCAGCAACAATGCATCCTGATATTAAGCCAACATTGACTACTGTTACAGTTTGCAGTTCAAAATACAATACAGTTTTGTATTAAAATAATCGTGGCACATGCAGTAATTGTTACGAACCAACCGAAAGGCAAGTACTATTTCTCAATTATGGCAAGTGCAGTTACTCACTCAAAACCCACATACAGTACTTAAATCAAAGTGGAAAGAGGGTTGGGAAATTGTATTACCTAAAATGTTATGACCTTTTAGCAACAATCCAATATAAAATGAAGAAGCATAAACAGAAAGTCTGTTTAATGTAGTGTGTAGATTTTATTCCCGGGTCAATGCAAAGCGAGGTTTCCATGAGTACGACATTATTAGTATTTAATAAAAGGTTGAACTCAATGGACATTGTCTTTTTTCAACCTAATCTACTGTGTAACCATCACTCATAACAGTCTTCCTAAAACTCCTCAAGGGATTGGACATAGTCACATAAATAGTTAAGTGTTAAGTGAAACGCATAACTGTTAACAGTTTAACAGATGACTTCAAGAGCTGGAGAAACATGGGTTCTTAATAAAGTGACTATATAAGTGTAACAGGGTATGTCTCTTTCTACCTGTCTTTCCACCTGTTATGCAAGTCCCTGCTTGCTGCAGGCTTTAACAGGTTAAACCTGTGGGCTTTTGACCCCTTTGTGCTCCTCTTTGATGGACAGGAGTGCAGTGGTGATTCATGGCCTGTGTGCAGCCTATCAGGGATAGGTACAGACAATTAGCCCACCTCTGCTTCCTGAGGAAGAGGTAGAGCCAAAACGTATTCAGTCTTGTTCCTACACTGTTGGAGAGAGGAAGCAAAGAGCTGTCAGTCTCTCCTATGGCAGGATGAGCGTGCTCACCCCCAGCCTCTGAGCTGGGGGAACATCTGACTCGGGAAGAAGGCCCATTCTATCAGGGTCAAACACCCTCCAGAGGTTGGAACCTTCTGACCCCTTCACCACTGTAAGACCATCATGCAGTGACTGCCAAATAAAGATCCCCTTGTTCTATTATACACCTGTCTGGACTGAGTCAGTGAGAAGGTGTGCGATAGTGCTTCAGAGGGAACTGCTCCTGGTACTTCCAGGATACCTACTGAAGCTGGATGCGCTGACACCGAACTATGATGACATCAAAATCCTGTCCTGGTCTCCACTACATAGCAGATCAGTTCAACTCTCCTGGACCTACAGGTATGACTCAGCACCACATGATAGTAAACAGTAGATCTCCCAGAGGGGGGGGGGGAAACAGTGCCACATAAGCGATAAATCACAATGAGTATAACATGCCACAAGTACTCATAATTGGAGACATGTTTTGAAACTCAAAACAAATACAGGTGAGCCGACGAGTATTCTAAAACTTGTCTTGGAAAATCTGGGGCTATCACCAACAAGACCCAGGTACATGCTGGGTACATGATGCAACATTTCAGTGACATTTCTGCAGACTAATGGCCCATCGGATTAACACAGTAGGGGTCCCTGGCAATTAATCCGATGGGCCATTAGTCTGTCTGCAGAAATGTCACTGAAATGTTGCAGCATGTACCTGGGTCTTGTTGGTGATTGCCCCAGTTTTGTTTTAGAATACTCGTCGGCACTACAGTAGATTACAATTTCCTTTATTATAGAAAAGGATTTTAAAGAACGTCCAAGTCCAAAGTAAACATATCAGCTCTTACAAGTCTGTGGGGCTTATTCTATCTAAGCCGAATCGGCCAGTCGGGCCATTTTTGGATTACATTTCACATTGACTTCAATGGAAATGTTTGCCCGAAAACAGCACAATCCACCATTTGGCTGATGTTGAATAAGCTCCCATCTATCTTATTGGTTTTAAAAATGTCTTCTATAGGAGAACGGCCCGATTGAAATGCGTTAAGCATTAACTACAACAACTTAGACCTAGTCAGTTATCCTGACCGTGAGAAGCTTTGATGATTCTTACCATCTTCTCTACTCAATGTTTAAACAACGTTTTTTCAATAATGAAAGCTTTAAGGGGGATTAAGTGTGAAATTCAACCAGCTAGTTGTGGTGTATAACCTGTGGCTCTAGAGATGTCAAACGATTGCTTCTTTCATCATTGTTTTTGTGTTGAAATTCTAATTGTATTAAAATAATAAAATCTAGCTGTACAATTTTGGCTGATAGCTGACATATGCAGTCCATTGAGAATATGAAAGCCAATTAGTTTAGAGGCTTTACCACCTATGACAGGAGCTGGTTGTAGCTTCACCGTTGGCAAGTAATAAGTCTTAACTGACTACAAAAGAAATGTCTCCAAATAAATTCCAAGAGAAAAAAAAAACAAGTCTAAACAGAAAGAATGTACCTTTACTGACTTCATTGTAGGAAGGTTTCATTAATACTACTTATGAAAAAAGATGACGACAGCATTGTTACGGTGCTCAGTGATATACTTTACTAATGTAATATTTATATAGGGCATTACATGAAATTAAAGGTGCCAATTGAGTACCCATGTCACCCCCTACCATACACACTTCCATACCTACACAAAGAGTGCTAAGTAAATATTCATACACAGATTTAATCACGATTTACAATGCAGTAAAATAAATACTTTACCTAAACAGGTAAAATTATTTTACAAAAAGTTAAAGTTACTCTCCCTATAAAGTTTGATATGGTATTTATTGTCAAAAGTAACATCATTAAGAGACTCAACATGCAGCTCAAAGGCTAACCCAAATATTACTAATAACATACACTAAACAAACTCATATGCCTTATACAATCTACTTATTCACAGTGATGACATTAATACACAAATACAACAACTTATATAGTGTATATGTAAAAACAATTGAGCTTCCATTTTTTAGGGTTACCATTTACTAGTTGTTTCCCTTAACAAGATTCTTTTGAAACTAAAACTCGAAGACTTCACTACTTCCGATTTACTTTGTGTCTGAAATGAAAAGGCCTATGAATGGAAGATTAGCATAACATTTACCAGATGTCTAAGCGTATGACACTTTGGGCAAAAGATTCTCCCAGAATTATCTTTGTTCATGCTCTCCATATAATGCAATAGTGAAATGTCGTACATTGATGTTACCATTTGCTTTACTGCGAAATGGACAATAAATCCAATGGCTCTAGACTTCTTAAAAATAAAATACTTCAAAAATGCAATTGTAGTCACAGAGTGGGACAAGAAAAAATTCCCAACACTGGTTAACAATCACAAATGCCATTTCCTTGATCAAGTTTAATTTCTCTCGTTATATTCAAGTAATTTTAGATGGCCTAATATTGCTTCCAATCCATCCATTTAACATCATGAAATGTATGTTGCTCAGTGTGGCTAGCTACTAACAAACACCTTACAAATCACATTCTTTTCCACCATAAACCCCAAGCCCCTGAAATATTTTGAGGGAGCTACCGGTGCAGAGATTGTTTAACTTTTTAAACGAAACCGAGAATCAGTTAAATCAATTAAGACATCATTAACACAAAACGATGAGATGTAAATTCTACCATCTTACATTTATAATAATGTTATCTCTCAGAACAAATACACATGACCCTGCATACATAACTTTACATATATGCACATGAACACCAAATTGAAAATGAAAGATCCTAATCTTCCTCCAAAACTATGCTTTTGTGCAAGTATGGCCTTCTAGAACTGGTGGAGACAACGAATGATGGCCCATTTTTACTAAGCGGTGCAAGTCCATCAGCCACTTTTCCAGCACTGGGAGACATTGTTATCCTATTCAAGTCAGTAGGCCGTTAAGTGAATTATGGAATAGCACCACTTCATAAATATGGGCCTAAAAATCTGGCAACATTTTAGATGTTGTAAGACATGTCACACAACTCATTGACCTGAGATCATCCATTCTAGTCTATTTCAAACATGAAGTTGCATTTTAAGTTGTCGAGATACATTAGGCCAGCGGTGTTCAACCTGTTTTTGATTAAGAAACATATTGTGAAATTTTGCGAAATCTCAACCCAAAATAGCGCATCTGACAACAGATGCATTGTAAGGAACCCCAGCCTTCTCGAATAGCGCGTCTGAGATCAGATGCATTGTAAGGAAACCCAACCCTCTCTAATAGTGCCTGAGATTAGATGTATTAAAAGGAACCTCGTTCCTCTCCAATAGTGTGTCTGAGATCAGATGCATTGTAAATTCTTCTGTATTTGGTACAATTTTCAAATTACCTGAAAATTGCATGGAACCCTTTATGGATGCTTGCAAAACCCAGAGTTTCTAAGAGCCCCTTGTTGAAAAACCACTGCATTAGATGGCAATCATGTTGAGAAATTTATAAAATATATATCTTTATGACGTTTAACTGAAAGCTATTTACAGTGTGTAAATGAGGTTTTCATGAAACAAATGTTTCCCAGTAATCAAAAAAAAACGAAATACTACTTACTGATAAATCCAAAAAAATAACCTGTATGCTACACCATAGATCAGACCATACAATAGGAAAGTGATGTATACAAATTATAACTTTTTCAACACTGTCAAAACACTAATATAAATGTAAATAAAAATGATCAACAATTGGTTCTTCTATAGTGGTATGTGCAGAAGAAAGCTGCATGGCAAGAATATTGTTCAAGGGTAATTCATCAAAGGTGCTGAAGCAGAAGTGGACAAACCATACACTCCTCAAAATCACAGATGAATCTTCTCTTAAACTTAGTTACCTATAAATGTTTAACTTTATTGGCCATCATAGGGTTTGGTCTGGTTTCTTAACCTTGGTTCAGTACCCAGTTTTAGACACTTTTTCAACAAATCTATTTTAAGAATAAAATTACAACTATCAATACAAAGAAACAAGCAAAGATGGAAGTGCACAGCGATTGGTTTATCAACTGCTGTGCACTTCCATCTTTGTTTCTTCATATTCACTCACGTGGCAGGAGCAAGCCAACGATACCTTCAACGACAGGGAGTCCGTGAGTACTATTTAATATCCAACTTCAATTGAAAACTGGATTGTTGATGGACTTTGTCATTGTATTATATGGGAGATAGCTCTAGATCTGTATCTGTGAGGTTTTCTATGTGGCACGGGGGATCACTCAATGATTCACCTGGTCAGACACGAGCCAACCAAGATACAGATTCAAGACATGAGCATACTCCAATTTCTCAACACAACTCAATACATCTACTCACATATTGGAAATCTTGTTTGACCCCAAGCCAAGGAGGATCTCTTTTTTCTTGTATGTATTATGAACACAGCGATACTAATTACAATAATAATATAGCTACTCTCAATATAAGTTTTTGAGCGTTGGTATTGGACCCATCTTCTAAAATCCTACAAATATCAATACAACAAGTTATGTAGAGTTTACAATAAAAATCAGTTTACTAATACCAAACGATTCTTAGGAACTTCACCATCTTAATGGAACAGGATTCATTTCAACATAGATTGAGGAGTTACAAGAAAGATTTATCTTACCAATGCCACACTGGACCATTTATGACATCTTAAAGTGCCACAAAATATAGAAGCATAAAGTGGACATATACCTTTGGCAGGCAAACAGGCTTGATTAAATAAGGCAGAAAATACGGTCCAGCCAATTCTCCACCCATTTTGGGTATTAGTAGAGAGCTCAGGTAATGATTATGATAAATATTTCCGACTGTCTTTCAATTAGGATAATGGAACTGGTATGATCTCATCTACCATTTTCTTCTAATAACGCCATTTGTAACGAAGCCCACCTATGTTCTTTTAAGTACGGACAAGCTTCTACGTGGTTGATAAGAAACATACGTCTAATCATCGCAATGCCTTATGCAGAAATAAAAACAGCATAAATGTTTCAGGATTTATAAGAGAACAAGAGTAATGGTACAGTTTGACAGTTGTGTTCACATTCACATAAAAAGAGTAACTTAGATGGAGACAGCTTTCAGATGCAAAAGAAAATTCTGGTCAGAAAAGGTCCTTATTTACCCTGTCATCTTTCTGGTGCACGCATTCATCATATCGTTTAATGTTGAAATCTTCCAATCAAACTAATAAAGAAATGTACTGGGATACATTCAAGTGATATAACTTGTACTTTAAAAAAAAGGTGTAATGATTTGCTAAGTTAATGTTACATTGATGACCTAGGACATTATGATTCCCAAGGCCACACGACTAACCAAGTTCCAATGAAATATTTCAAAAATAAGGAGGATTATCAAGATTGTATTCAAGAAGAGGTTCGAGACTCTATGATGTTCTTCCAAAGGAATATTAATACATGTTGCAACAAAACTGCTGACAATAATATTTTTTTTTAAAAATCTAAGGATTCCTACACATTATTTTTGATGGATGATACAAGTCACAAATCAAGACAAACCATAATGTTAAAGGTTGAGAGAAAGCAAGTTTCTTGGGCATTAACATTACATAGCAAACGTCCATATCACTGGTGCTACTCCCCATCTCAGCTTTGTCTACTTTGAAGCATGCTCTCCTCCATTTTCTGGTGGAGCTACAGCATGACATGGCTTACCTGACTCACAGCTCTCTGCAACTACTGTAGCCACTTCCTCTGCAAACATACAAACCAGCTTCGTGAAACCACTTCGAGAAGAAGGAGGGGGCTGATGGAATGGAAACCCTAGCTTGGAGGTTCTTCAAACATTCATCAAAATAAACTTGTATTGCCTATTAAAGTCCTAGGATGGTGGTTTTGTTCTGGTCAGTATAGCAAGCAACTACAATTAAGAGAGAGGAAGTTTGCTGGAGGAAGCTTCGAGTGTATTTACTTGAGAAGCTTTGTGCTTTGGAGTCTGGACAGAAACCAAACCAGACAGCCTGCAAATGGAGGACAGTGAGATATAGACAGTAGAGCAGAAAGGGGCAGATGTGGGTCTGCTTTGGTCTTTGCCCTTGTGTGTGTGCTTGGGAGACAGAATTAAAGTGGACAAGAAGTGATGATGTCTAGCTCTGTCCTTTTTCTTTTCATTAAAAGCACAGCATGCACAATGGCTTCTCTTCTCCTCCAAGCAGCCCCTTCAGAAATACCAGCCTGGAGCTGCGCGACAACCCCCACCCCCTCCTTCCCTCCCTCCTAGACATGAGATTCCGACCCAGAATTCAACCCTCCAAGTCAGGAGGGAGGGGAGCCAGGAGACCTCTAAATAGGCAGGAGGGAGGGGGGGGAGCAAATCCAAACCAAGCAACTGATAGAAAGAGGTCACCCTATTGCTTGGGTCGTTCAGCCACCGAGCTCTGCTCTCACTAATTCCTCCCCCTCTGTGTCTGTCTCTATCCCCAGCTTCTTCACACATACAAGTGCATGCAAACCTCACCTCTAATGCCTCTAGTGCCCCCTTTTCTTTCCTCTCTCCTAATTCTCAAATTCATTTTAATCTCCACCACTTGGGGGTGTTTGGGGGAGAAAAGGAAGGGGGGGTCAATTATTGAATTCATTAATTAGCCGCCCTTCATCTCCTCCTCCTAACCATATCCACCACCTCCTTTTCTTCTCCAGACAGCAATCTAAAGAGGCTTCCCACCCCTCCAACTCAACAGTAATATCACAAGTCACCCTGTCCACACACACACACACCATACGATTATTATTGTTAGGGTGGGGGTGTTGGTGGGATTATGGAGGTAGACATATAAAAACAAGCGAACAATAGCAATTAGCTGAGATGACTTCAATGCAAGAACTTACAGAGTGCCCGGGACGCAGCCGCTGCTCCAGCTTCTTCTCGTTCTGCTCCTTCACGCCGCTTCCCCTGTCCTGCTTTATATATATGTGTATGCAAAGATATATCTGCGTGTGAGCGTGTGCCGGGGGGTGCTCTCGCCGTGTGGCAGCGGAGACAGGATGGTGGCTCTGGTTGGAGTTGTTTTGTTGAAGTCTCATGTGCTCTTGCCAGGTCTCAGCAATGGAGGATCGCCATCTTTCCTTTTCTTTCTTTCTCCTCCTCCTCCTCTCCTTCACTGGCTGCTGCTGCGGCTGCAGATGACCTGAAAGATCCGTCTCTCTCACTGAATGTGTGTGTGTGTATGTGTCTCTCCCTCTCTCTCTGTGTGAATAATGAGCAACCAGAAGGGAGAGGGAGAGAGCGAGAGAAGACAATCTCTTCCACACAAAACGCGAGAGCGCCAGGGGGTGCGCGAAGCCTTTATAACAGCAGCAACGTGTAGGCACACAATAGAAGCCCCATAGGCTCCAAGAGAAACGCCACACAAAGACCAAGCTGGGCAACCAGGAGAAGGCTGTGCTGTGGTCAAGAATAGAGGTGGACTAGGAGATTAATAAAACCCACAAGTTAACGTTTGGGACACGCAACCTGACCCCTCTCAAAGGAGGAGGAGCAAGAAGAAGGAAGAAAGGTTCTTAAAACAAAGTTATTAGCTTCACACACTAGTTGAGGTCTGTTGTCTGGTCAGACTATGTATTTGCAGAGGGAAACCTCTGCTCGTGATTATTTAGCTCGCTTGGCTATCATTTTATTTTTTATTTTGTGAAGGGCTGGCACATGCAAATGAATCAACTGTAGTTTATCTGTGCCAACCACACAGTCAACACTGGGCTGCAACGAGGAAACCTCCCACTGGTCGTAGCTAGAGCAGCCACCAAACCAGATCTACTGTAGCAGATGAGGGTTTTTTTTCTGCCTTCTTCCTTTGTTGAAAACAATTGTCCTCAGTGTCTTCTGAAGGAGTCTGACACGTATTTTGAAGTCTTCTCCTGGAGACTGGGCTGCCTCTATATTTCAATTCCTCATGAAATGTCAGGAAATTCTGGAATCCATTAGATTGAACAATTCCTCAATGATACATAAATATGTTATGGTGCAAAATTAATTTTCCATTTAGGATTAACCCAATGTATCTTCAATTATGGACATTTCCATGGATCCTCATCATGATTACAACTCGTCCATGTTGTAAAGCAAGACTTAACTGGCAGAATGTAGTGATGCTTTAAAGGGCTTCTACATTTTGTTGGCATTTCTTTAATAGTCATCATAAATATTCCATGTATTATTACTCCATAAAAATCTATTTATTAGATTGTGTACTAACAACCCAATAAAACTTGCTATTTCCCCCCATGTATCTGCATACTTTTTTTTTTTAGAAGATTCTGTAGTAGGCGAACAAGGTTTTAGCTCCATGTGACCTCCTTATTCCTTTGGTACCACAAATTAGAATATAAGATCATTGGGCAGGTATTGTATTTCTGACTTCTGTTAGGTGCAGTTCAGTTCCAAATGACCAATTTGTCACATACGGCGCACCTGTGAGCACTTGACTTGCACATGGGACAAGGGTTAATACACCTCTCTAGCTGAGTCACTTTTCTCCAAACATAGACCCTCAAATGACATAGGCTGCATCCACACTGCCGCTGACCGCGCTTGATGTTGGCGCTTAGCACGGTCAGCACAATGAATACACGCGGCACGCACGTGCCCGTACGCTCACGGGCACTAGGCACTTGCTGAGACAGATCAAATTGTCTTCCAGGCGCACCGAAGGGTCACATGACCTCCTCAACCAATCAGCACCAGTCACTGCTCGGCCACGACCCTCCCCCCCCCCCCCCCCCCGCTCACGCTTAAAAAATATATACTGGACAGCTTAGCGCTCATGCTTGGAGAGTTGGTGACGTCACCGCTCTCAAGCATGAGCTTGGTCAGCAGCACAGTAGATGCAGCCTAAAATCTTTTCTCAATCTGACCCAATATAATCTGTCATAAACAGCACACTTGTGAGCACGTGATTTATATATGCAACCAGGGTTAATATACATGGCTAAACTAGCCAACTCACCTTTCGCCTCAGTTTATTAAGAGCTCAAAACATTACATATTAAAAGGTTTGTTTTAATATATATATAACAAAAATATATAATATATAACAAAAAGCAGAAGTGCATGCTCCATAGTGTATTACCATTTAATACATGTATTAGGTCGATAAAAACCTTAAAAATGCACACACAAACAAAGGTGTTCAAAATCGCATTGTAGGGAAAACCTGATAACAGGTAGGAATTTCTGCTCTGCTCTGGCTGCATGAACACACTGGATGAATCACCTCCCTGCTGCAGCCTCCAGTCTGGATGGCTACAGTGGGCTCAGTTGTGCTGTTATTCAGTGTCCCACGTGAGCAGGGGAAGGGCTCAAGTGGCGCTGTGAAAAAGAGCGGCCTCAGCGTTCAGCAGCTGACCTGTATGCCAGCACACAGCTAAGCAGGGGATTCCCAGGTTGTCTGTGATCGGGGTGTGGGGCTAGACGCAGCGCATCAAATGACGTCACTACCGGAACCACAAATCAGAACAGCTGTACGCGTTTCGTCGCTGGCAAGCAATTTCCTCAGGAGATAAAAAAGAAAAGGAAAGGTAGGTGCGCCAAATGATTGATTCGTGAAACCCCTGAGGTTAAAATCAATAAATACACAAATGATTATAACGTGACATGAACCATTCCGGAGCATAAAGGGTCTTATTATGAGTATAAACACTAATAAAGTAGGTAAAAAAAACAAAACCCAAATTAATTGCTGCTTCCAATTCAAGGGACCCCAGTCCTTGGTTGTGAGATCAAAAGAAAGAAAAAAACATATAAGGAAGCGCAGTAAAAACAGGTAAATGGCAAATTGACAACTTCATGTGAATATAAAACTCAAAATGAATAATATAACAATTGTTATATTAAAAACAATATTAAGAATAGTGTCCATATGATTGGAATCATTGGTGGGCGGTGATCGTAGCTGGCTGCTGCAAGCAGAGAGTCAAAAGGATAAACACAGGTGAGTAAAGCTGGTGCAAAATTGCAAAATTGAATTATGGTGCAAGGTTGAAAATTTCCTAGGACCAGGGTGACGGCCCAAGATAGATGCACAGATCGTTGGGGGGTGGAAAAATAGTAAGGGGGGAGAGAGTGTATATGGGCCGTTAATGAGCCACTACTGGATGAGCTCACCCAACCTCCGATCGTTGTTTTGAAACGGCACGTAGATTCCTCCCCGTAGATTCCTCCCAGCCAGCTCCTCCAAGTCTCAGATGTAAGAGACCAACTGAATCCAGCCACAACGGGTTTACGGGTATGGCGGCACGGCCGGACGTGACGCACTAACCCTTCCCGGCTACAGCAGGAACTGTTGAATCCTCCTCCGCAGCACAGATCACAAAACGCAGACAGACACGCCAACAACAACGTCACCGCCGCTTCCTCCAAGGCACACAGCAGTGCCAGATGAGACCAGTCAATGGGACAAATGGGAGCACAGACCCCTGGCTCTTCCTCCTACGCGTTTCACCATCAAAGTGGCTTCATCAGGTATACCATAGAGTAGAGATCATAGAGTATATATACCCCTAGTGATAGCTGCACTAATTAAAAAATCAGCATTAATGTGTATTCACTCAATCAATAAAAACAAGGGGGTGAATGAACTCTTGCTCACAGTATAAGGAATGGTTCATGTCACAAAAAAAACACACAAGCAATTAAAATACACAATGATATAATACAATAAAATGAATGACATTAAAAAAGATAATTACATATATATAAGTGCATTAAACATAATAAAACAATCTCTTTGTTTAATAATTTAATGTAATAAATTGCAGATCTAAATCAATCAATAAATAAAATTCTCCCATCTACTATTGAAATGCTAAAAGATCAAGCTCCTCATTGAGACCCCTTGGACTCAATGTTTGTAATTTAAAAATCCAATAGGTCTCCTGTTTTCTGAGCCTTAAAAGTCTATCTCCTCTCATGTTAGTTTTCTCAATCTGTTCAATACCCTTAATAGAGAGTCCGTCAATGCACATATTATGTTTTGTAAGGAAATGTCTAGAAACTCCATGGCCTACAAAACCTTTTAAAATATTTCTTCTGTGTTCTGTAAATCGTTCTTTAAACTTCTTTTTGTTCTTCCTATGTAAAAAAGGCCACATGGGCAGGTAAGTTAATAAATAACATATTTAGTATTACATGATGGAAAGCAAATAGGTAGCGCTATATCCCAATAGGCAGGCAGCCTGAGATATAATCCTGACCCCCAGTCAGGTGATGAGTATGGCAACAAATTATATCTATGGCGCTCTGCACTAGTGATATCACATTTACCCCTGAGGAAGAAAGTCTTACTTTCGAAACGCGTAGGGTGTTACTGAGAGGTCTGAGAGGTCTCCCACACTCAGTGGTGAACACTGTCCCCCTTGGAATTAAGAACTGCTACCTGCGGGCTGCTGTATCTTTGGCGCATATCCATCCGCATTTGAATCTGCTCCGGTTGGCGCGCTTTCAGCGGCAAGGCAGGAGGTGTCTACAGCGGTCAGCTTCCACGCCAGCATCACATGTCCACAGCGGACAGAGGCGGAGGTCACAGAGACGGAGACTCCACGTGTGAGCCCAGGAGTTTGCTACAGCAGCGGCCATCCACAAGAGGGGATACTCTTTAACAATATCCATTGCCTGATACCATCTTACGTTTGGTAAGCAGGAACCCCCACTTGAGTTGGAGTGTCCTACCAGATCCTTATATATGTTTTTATGTATTTTTATGTATTTTTAATCATATACCTTATTAAATGTGTTTGTAATTTGTCACCTGTTGTTCTCAGCGTCTGTCTCATGTTGCATGTTTATATGTGTGTTTAACAATATTACACTATGTTTTGATTTTCTTTCCTTACATGTGTACCCACCACGTGTGGAGCATCAATACCAAAGGGAGAATATCCACGACACTGGTTGTATAAATTTATTTGATTTTTTATCATATATATGGTATATCACTAGTGCAGAGCGCCATAGATATAATTTGTTGCCATATTTAGTATTACAATTACTGAATTGTTTAATTTTGAATACTTCTCCTGAAGCGGTAGACATAAATTCAGTACTTTTGTTAACAATATGTTTACAGGTCAAACAATTAAGGCGTCCGTCCACATTTGTAACAGCCTCTCGGGCATGTCGGTAACCACATATTTTCTGGGTATAGATCTTTTGTTAGAGTGTTTCCACACTTTCTCAAAACTGTTGGAGCTAAAACGTTTTTAAGATTTTTTGCACGTTTGAAAACAATCTCTGGTTTATTTTTGAGGGTTTTTCCTAAAATTGGGTCATTTTGAATAATTCCCCAATGTTTCACTAGAATTTTTCTTATTTTATTAGAGGCCCCATTAAACTTTGTGATGAATAAACAATTGTTTCCATCAATGGGGTCATTTTTCCCTTTTCTTACTTCTTCACTTTTTCCTTCAATCAGTGATTGTCGATTTTGCCCCCTAACGCAACATCCAATTTATCTTTTTTGTAACCCTTTGCCGAAATTTTTTTATATAATATTTCTGATTGTTCCTCAAAATCTGAATCTTTCGTACAATTTCTACGGACTCTCAAGAGTTGACCATAGGGAATATTATTAATCCAAGACCTAGAATGGTTGCTTTTTTGGTCAAGGTAACTATTTGAATCAACCTTTTTAAAAAAGTTTTAGTCAAAATATTTTTCCCTTCATTAAATAAGACTAGTTTTATTTACAGGAGAAGTATTCAAAATTAAACAATTCAGTAATTGTAATACTAAATATGTTATTTATTTACTTACCTGCCCATGTGGCCTTTTTTACATAGGAAGAACAAAAATAAGTTTAAGAGAACGATTTACAGAACACAGAAGAAATATTTTAAAAGGTTTTGTAGGCCATGGAGTTTCTAGACATTTCCTTACAAAACATAATATGTGTATTGACGGACTCTCTATTAAGGGTATTGAACAGATTGAGAAAACTAACATGAGAGGAGATAGACTTTTAAGGCTCAGAAAACAGGAGACCTATTGAATTTTAAATTACAAACATTGAGTCCAAGGGGTCTCAATGAGGAGCTTGATCTTTTAGCATTTCAATAGTAGATGGGAGAATTTTATTTATTGATTGATTTAGATCTGCAATTTATTACATTAAATTATTAAACAAAGAGATTGTTTTATTATGTTTAATGCACTTATATATATATGTAATTATCTTTTTTAATGTCATTCATTTTATTGTATTATATCATTGTGTATTTTAATTGCTTGTGTGTTTTTTTTGTGACATGAACCATTCCTTATACTGTGAGCAAGAGTGCATTCACCCCCTTGTTTTTATTGATTGAGTGAATACACATTAATGCTGATTTTTTAATTAGTGCAGCTATCACCAGGGGTATATATACTCTATGATCTCTACTCTATGGTATGCCTGATGAAGCCACTTTGATGGTGAAACGCGTAGGAGGAGGAGCCAGGGGTCTGTGCTCCCATTTGTCCCATTGACTGGTCTCATCTGGCACTGCTGTGTGCCTTGGAGGAAGCGGCGGTGACGTTGTTGTTGGCGTGTCTGTCTGCATTTTGTGATCTGTGCTGCGGAGGAGGATTCAACAGTTCCTGCTGTAGCCGGGAAGGGTTAGTGCGTCACGTCCGGCCGTGACGCCATACCCGGAAACCTGGTATGGCTGGATTCAGTTGGTCTCTTACATCTGAGACTTGGAGGAGCTAGCTGGGGAGGAATCTACGGGGAGGAATCTATGTGCCGTTTCAAATCAACGATCGGAGGTTGGGTGAGCTCATCCAGTAGTGGCTCATTAACGGCCCATATACACTCTCTCCCCCCCTTACTATTTTTCCACCCCCCAACGATCTGTGCATCTATCTTGGGCCGTCACCCTGGTCCTAGGAAATTTTCAACCTTGCACCATAACTCAATTTTGCACCAGCTTTACTCACCTGTGTTTATCCTTTTGACTCTCTGCTTGCAGCAGCCAACTACGATCACCGTTCACCAGTGATTCCAATCATATGGACACTACTCTTAATATTGTTTTTAATATAACAATTGTTATATTATTCATTTTGTGTTTTATATTCACCTAAAGTTGTCAACTTCCTCAGAAGCATACAACATAAGCCCACCCCTACTGTAAATCAGCTACTTGGTTGACATTTACATCTTGGGGGGGGAAAAAAACCCTTTCTTGATGTTCAAATTCTAACTCAATATATAAAAGATGAAGAACAGCAGGTGCACAAATTTCATCAGGACACGAAAGAAATTAAAACACAAAATAGTGCAACATTGTTTTTTTCAGAGAAATAGAATTCGTATTGTAGACTCTGCAGATTTTACACTCACGTGTTTAATGTGATATTCAGGCAGTGTGGTTATTAGAAGTGACCAACTTTAATTACATCCAGACAGGTACTCCAAATCAACACAGGTGGCCAACTTTGATTGCATCCAGACAGGTACTCCAGATCAACACAGGCAATATTCCAAAGGGGGGGAAGGGAAATCCACATATATGTAGCCCCGGTCCCCTCCGGCCCCCGGAAACCCCCTCCTTTGCCTCGACGCAGTCGCGAGTGCCGCCGGAGCCAGCGACGGACCCGCCCAGATAACAGTTACCATTGCCCCAGTTTGTTAGTTGCTTCAGGGACAGGCCTTAGAGAAGGAGATCTGCCCCTTTAGCTATTTGGTTAAGTAAAGATACACTCTGTGGCGCGCAGCCTGATTTCTGGGTCTGGGCTCACACCCCTCTATATATATAGACTACCTTCTCAGAGACTCATATATATAGACTATCTTCACGGAGGCCACACCAAGCAGCGACTGCGGCCTGCCGGCTGCAGACGGATCCCCACCAAGGTACAGACGGTGCGGAGCCGCGGTGATATTATCCACACCGGAATTCACCCCACGCGTAGGAGGACATCACGTCGGATCAGGCGGATCCAAACCCAGTTGAATAGCATCACCCTTGGGTGGAGCCCCGGGCAGGTACCTTTAGTAGTGCACTAACACTTAAAGGGATAGCGCTATCTCCAACACATTGAGTGGGTGTGGACATAAAGGGACATCAGAGGATTGGTGCCCAGCACCCAAGTACTTTGGAGGAGGGAATATTTATGGTGATGTGTGCACCCAGTGCACTTCTATGTGTATGACTATATGCATTATTCTGTGTGGTACAGGTACCGAAGTTATTAGTATTAGCAATAGTAAACAGTTATTAGCATACACTGTGTGCGTGTTTTATTATTGTGGTTCCTGTAAGAGGACCATCCCACTAAGGTGGGAGACCTTACAGGTGGAGGCGCTCTGTTCAACGAATGATCAGGTAACCCCAGGCTCCCAGTGGCAGAGGTTCAGGCCTTCTGTGAGCCTATCAGGTAATGCACCACACCTGGTAACACAATTGTATTTCCCCACATGGTCCCCATCTGCGATAGGCGGGGGGCAAAAGGTGTTACATTTGGAGGCACTGCTGAGATCTCAGACCTGGGTGCTCTATTAAAGTCTAAATTGAGCTGCTGCAGTCACTACCATGTTCTCACCGTCTAAGCAACAAGTGCGCGACTGGGCGCTGGAACTAGACGAGTCCCCCCACCATGTGCTCGCGGTGGGGGATGTGCCAGCAGGAATCCCCTCTCAAGAAGTCCTTAATCAAGTCAGATCCCTTCCCGGGTTCGTGCAAGCCCGCCAAATAGGGCGGAGATAGAACCCCACATACCGCTGGTACATACTCCTTATAGCAACCCGTTCTGAAGTAAGGGACAATATCACCCCTGCCACCCTACACTTTCCGGGAGCCTTGCATCCGGGGTGTCCTGTCATTTCCTCAGAATTACCTAGGGCACTGCCGGCCGCCATACCCTATCCCGAAGCCACACCGGGTCCCTCCCGCGGCCAAGGGAAATATGACGCGTTACTCTCAGGACAGTCCTTGCTATATTCAGAGCCATTGATACCTAGGGTAATCTTCAGTCCCGGATTCCCCGTGGAGACCCCCCTCCAGACTGGGGCCCCGCCCTCCGTGTATTCGTCCCCTGAAAGACAGACAAGTACCAGACGTCCAACCAGTATACCCTCCCGGGCCCCTAAGTCCTTAAAGGTGGACCCAGCGACGGGAGGAATCCTACCTCAGCTAATAGAAGCTCTGAGCCAGGCCTCTCATTCCAATCAATACCGCAAGCTCAAGATATTCTCCGGGAATAGACCCACGCCGGCGGGTGAGGCAGAATTTGAGGAATGGAAAGACCACACGGAACACGTGCTCACGTGCTCTGATACAGTAAAACGGCAACGGACTGTCGAGTGCTTACGACCCCCTGCTACGCATATGGTGCAATTTTACGATAGTAAACACCCAAACGCTGACGCGGCAGCCCTGATCCAGGCCCTACCCCGGACATATGGTGTTCCTAAGGACGCCGTGTCATTACTGGCCAAATTCTACTCACTCACGCAAGTCGAAGGAGAAGAAGTGTCAGAGTTTCTTTGTCGGATCCAGTTGGCTCTATGGCCTCTAGTAAAGAAGGAGGTTATTCTGGCAGCCTAAGCTGATGGCATGTGAGTCCAGCAGCTTCTGCAGGGCACCCTGCCCATGCATCCAGTGGCGATACGAGTCAGCTGTACTCTCTCTCCAGATCAGCCTCTAGATTTCGAAGAGTTGATGGATAAAGTACTCTCTCACGAAAGTAATCTGCGGTTGCACCGGCCAAAGCTACCGAGTGACTCTACGAGACGAGAAAATTCCGCTACATCCACCAAAGGACATCCTCAAGATGAACTAAAGAGAGCAGCGATCGCAAAGGCCAAAGAGATTGAAGGTGAGGAGGATTCCCCTGTTCATAAAACTCCTATTGCTGCACTACACTTCCCCAAGAGGGAGTCGGCGGCATCCAGGACTGGAACCTCTCCAGGGGGTCAAGCTTGCTTCAGGTGCGGCCAAGAAGGGCACTTCACTAAGACTTGCACAGGGACAAGAAAGGTCAGGACCGACCCACCCAAAGCCATGACCTGCACGGCGCAGACTGAAGAAACTCCTTCTTCGTCCGAGGGCCCCACCCCACCGAGCAGTGGAGAAGCCGTAACCACAGACGACTACATTCGGGTGGGACCAGCTGCTCTTATACGCATCCTCGTGGAAGGCATTTACGCAACTGCTTGTTGGACACCGGATCTCAGGTGATCATTGTGTATCGCTCGTTCTATGATCAACATCTGAGTCACCTGCCATTGCAAACTGCAGACACAATGAAACTCTGGGGACTTAGTCAGGAGGCCTACCCCATTGACGGCGTGGTGAAACTTTGGCTAGCCATACTACAACTGAACACTGGCAAGTCCCATCCAATGGAAGTGGAGGTGCTAATATGCCCCGAACCTCAGGAGCATCCCAGTGCCCCAATTATCTTGGGAACAAATACCGATGTGGTACGGGCAGTGTTCCGAGCATACTTGAAAGAGGCTTGTGAATTACCCCTCTCGGCTCTACCCATACAACCCAGTATGAAGGAAGACGAGCCGCTGAGTCCGGATGAAGTAGAATACGGCGACTTATTCAATACTCACAATGGAGTGACCGTGATTCCCCCAGGGGGAGTAGAAGTTATGTAGGCGGAATGCTGCTATCCAGAACGAGACGAAGCCGATCAGCTCTTCTCCTTAGAGAGTGCGCCCGAAGAGGATGCCTATCGGGGTTACCGACTTGTGCCAGAGATCCGAGAATGGAAGGGCGAAATGCCTCTGAACGTCAAGGTATATGTTCACAACACCTCTCCCTATCCCATGCCCTTAGACTATGGGCAACGATTGGGATGGATATACGCGGTTACCTCTGTCGATATGATGTCCGCCCAAGTAGATGATGCAGCCTCCATGGAGCAACCCACGGAAATGGCCTTTGACTTTGGGGAATCCGCCTTGTCCGCGGCATGGAGGGCACGGTTGACTGAGAAGTTGGAAGAGCGGAAGGATGTATTTTCCACGAGTGACATGGTTGTGGGCTGTAGCCGAAATGCCCAACACACTATCCGGCTAAGTGACACCACTCCGTTCCGAGAAAGATCTCGTCATATTGCCCCTCGAGACGTGCGAAACGTGTTACGAGAGATGGAAGCAGCAGGCATTGTGACTGAATCCCGTAGCTCCTACGCCTCGCCAATCGTGGTGGTGCGAAAGAAGAATGGGTCGGTGCGATTGTGTGTCGACTACCGGACCCTGAATAACCGTACAATTCCTGATCAGTACTCACTGCCACGAATTGAAGAAATTCTCAATGCCCTGTCGGGAAGTCAGTGGTTCAGTGTCTTGGACTTGAGGTCTGGGTACTACCAGGTGCCTATGAGTGCAGACAACCAAGAGAAGACGGCTTTCGTATGCCATCTGGGCTTCTATCAATTCACTCGCATGCCTCAAGGTATTTGCGGAGCCCCAGCAACGTTCCAACGGTTGATGGAAAAGACGATCGGGGACATGAACCCCCGAGAATGCCTCGTTTATCTGGATGACATCATTGTTTTCGGCAAGTCGTTGGAGGAGCATGACACGCGGCTCATGAAGGTGTTGGATCGACTGGGGCAAAAGGCCTAAAGTTATCCTTGGATAAATGTCGATTTTGCCGTACCTCAGTGACCTACGTGGGACATATAGTATCCGCTGAAGGGATAGCCATGGATCCCGCCAAAATTGAATCAGTGATGGAATGGCCAAGACCCGGAAACGTCATGGAGCTACGCTCCTTCCTAGGATTCTGCGGATACTACCGCCGTTTTGTAGAAGGGTATTCCAGTAGAACCAAGGTTCTTAACAATCTTCTCAAAATATACCCAGAAGATATGGGCCAACCTGCTACATGGGCGCGAGCGCCGTTCGATGACAAATGGACAGATACCTGTGAACAAGCATTCCTTGATCTGAAGAAATGTTTAACAGAGACACCCATTCTCGCGTACGCCGATCCTGAACTACCCTACGTCCTTCATGTGGATGCAAGCCTCAACGGGCTTGGAGCCATACTCCATCAGAAATATCCGGTCGGTCTCCGACCAGTGGCCTATGTCAGCCGCAGTTTAACCCCCAGCGAACAGAACTATCCTGTCCATAAGCTGGAATTCCTTGCCCTCAAATGGGCGATTGTGGATAAACTCCACGATTACTTGTATGGGGTCAACTTTGAAGTGCGTACAGACAATAATCCATTGACATAAATAACGACCACCGCCAAACTGAACGCTGCAGGCCATCGATGGTTAGCATCCCTCGCAAACTACAGATTTACCTTGAAGTACAAGCCTGGGCCGCTAAACATTGGAGCTGATGCCCTATCTAGAAGGCCCGGACTAGGGGCCACCCCAGATGAGGACATTTGCCCAGCACCCAAGTACTTTGGAGGAGGGAATATTTATGGTGATTGTGCACCCAGTGCACTTCTATGTGTATGACTATATGCATTATTCTGTGTGGTACAGGTACCGAAGTTATTATTATTAGCAATAGTAAACAGTTATTAGCATACACTGTGTGCGTGTTTTACTATTGTGGTTCCTGTAAGAGGACCATCCCACTAAGGTGGGAGCCCGTACAGGTCGAGGCGCTGTGTTTAACGAATGATCAGGTAACCCCAGGCTCCCAGTGGCGGAGGTTCAGGCCTTCTGTGAGCCTATCAGGTAACGCACCACACCCGGTAACACAATTGTATTTCCCCACATGGTCCCCATCTGCGATAGGAGGGGGGGCAAAAAGTGTTACATATACAAGGAGAAAAGCAAAAATAGTGTAATATTGCTTTATTATTAAAAAAAACACAAAGTATTGCACTTACATAAGTGTCTTTGGGGTGAGCATTTAAACCAACCTGGGTCAGTTGGACAGACAGCACTCCAAACAGCTGCAGCTTCTGCTTCACGGCCGATACAGTATCCACTGATGCAGTCTCCGATATGAATGTCTCCAACAAAGTGTCCTTTAGTAGTGCATAACTTCACCCTTCGCACGTTTCAACTTTACAGTCTTCCTCAGGGGCTAATCTGAAGATCAAATCTGAAGACTGTAAAGTTGAAACGTGCATAGGGTGAAGTTATGCACTACTAAAGGACACTTTGACAAGTCTAACAATCAATAGTTGTATTTTTAACACTACTTTAACACACTTTCGAACCAATGTAGACCCCTGACATACCAGATTGATTAAAATACTTAATATCCCTGCCATTTTTATTACACCACTCTACAGTGCTATGTACAAATAAATTATTATGTTGCAGAATATTTGAAAAGTACATCCTTGATAAGTATGTGTATTTTTTTTTTTTTTGTGAAATAGTGTTTGGTGTGGTCAATTTTCAAATAAACAAGCCAATTGTTTTAAGTGATGGAGGGGAAAATGAACTCTGATAGAATTTAATGTATACACACTTACAATAAATACAATATATGTGTATATACTATATAATTAATATGTGTGGCAGGAACCGTCTTTCTATGCTCTTTCCAAATTTAGTGCAAGAATCCATAACTTCACCATTTAGAATAACATAATCTTTTTCCTTTGGACGGCAGCTCTTTCAACATAGTAATAGTGAAGTGTTGCATTATCTATTATTGAGCCACATTTCTTTTCAATAAAGTAGTAATGGCTCTCCTTACTCTTCCCTTTTATGGACGCTCTTTGTTTGATTCTTTTTCTTCAACAGATTTCATGGACATCTGAACTGTGTGCACATGACTTGAATGTGAAAGGGGTTAAAACCCTCAGATATCCAGCTGACTTACCTCAGGGCACTCAAAATGAGCAATATCTTGTCAAAAACCATCACACAACACCTACACACTACACCCCAGCTAACTTCTGGAAGATTATCTTATACTATATTAGTGAAAGCACTGTATGTTTGCCTGCCTGGATGTCCGGTGTCCCTAGGGGAAATCTCATTGGTCCCTTGGGTCGCCCGCCCCCGCACACCTCTCATTGGCCTGAGGCGGAGTGACGGCCCACACACACACACACACACACACACACAACACAGCAGCTCTATACACACACAACACAGCAGCTCTATACACACACACACACACACACAACACAGCAGCTCTATACACACACACACACACACACACACACACACACACACACACACACACACACACAACACAGCAGCTCTACACACACACACACACACACACAACACAGCAGCTCTATACACACACACACACACACAACACAGCAGCTCTATACACACACACACACACACACAACACAGCAGCTCTATACACACACACACACAACACAGCAGCTCTATACACACACACACAACACAGCAGCTCTATACACACACACACACACCCTCTGTCCGCCCCCCTCCCCCCCCTCACACAACACAGCATCTCTATACACACACACACACACAACACAGCAGCTCTATACACACACACACACACACACAACACAGCAGCTCTATACACACACACACACACCCTCTGTCCGCCCCCCCCCCCCTCACGTGCGCCGTCCTGCACTGTCTCCGGACGGGAAGCGCTGTCCTCCTACCCCAGCTGCTCCCTTACCTCACCGGCGCTACCAACCCGCTCAGGTAAGTCACTGCGCGTCCCGCCTCAGCCTCAGGCCCACTGCGCATGCCGCCTCAGCCTCAGGCCCACTGTGCGTCCCGCCTCAGCCTCAGGCCCACACACACAGGGCGCTTCCTACCGCCGCTCAGCCAGACGCCACATCGAGCGGGCGCCGGGGGGGGGGGGGAGCGCGAGTCTTAGGCCCACACAGGGCGCTTCCTGCAGCCGCCTGCACGCCTCACTCAGCAGGACGGCACATCTGGGGACCAAGCAGGCGCCGGGGGGGGGGGGGGGAGCGCGAGTCACAGGGAACGGGAGGGGGGCAGTCACGGGGAACGGGGGGGGGAGTCACGGGGAACGGGGGGGGAGTCACGGGGAAAGGGGGGGGGGAGCGCGAGTCACAGGGAACGGGGGGGGGGCAGTCACGGGGAACGGGGGGGGGGGAGTCACGGGGAACGGGGGGGGCCACCAGCCGAACCAGCAGGGGGATGGACGCACGGAGGAGGGGGGGGGGAAATGCCCATACATAAATTATGACAATACACATGCCCACTGCTCTCCACCCCCCTCCCCTTTCCCCCCCCCGCTCCCCTTTCCCCCCCCCGCTCCCCTTTCTCCCCCCCCCCGCTCCCCTTTCTCCCCCCCGCTCCCCTTTCTCCCCCCCCGCTCCCCTTTCTCCCCCCCCGCTCCCCTTTCTCCCCCCCCCGCTCCCCTTTCTCCCCCCCCGCTCCCCTTTCTCCCCCCCCCGCTCCCCTTTCTCCAGCCCCCGCTCCCCTTTCTCCCCCCCCGCTCCCCTTTCTCCCCCCCCCGCTCCCCTTTCTCCCCCCCCCCCCCGCTCCCCTTTCTCCCCCCCCCCGCTCCCCTTTCTCCCCCCCCCCGCTCCCCTTTCTCCCCCCCCCCGCTCCCCTTTCTCCCCCCCCGCTCCCCTTTCTCTCCCCCCCCGCTCCCCTTTCTCTCCCCCCCCCGCTCCCCTTTCTCTCCCCCCCCCGCTCCCCTTTCTCTCCCCCCCCCGCTCCCCTTTCTCTCCCCCCCCCGCTCCCCTTTCTCCCCCCCCCCGCTCCCCTTTCTCCCCCCCCCCTGCTCCCCTTTCTCCCACCCCGCTCCCCTTTCTCCCCCCCCCCGCTCCCCTTTCTCCCTCCCCCGCTCCCCTTTCTCCCCCCCCCGAAAACCTTTACAACAAATACTCACCTATTGTTCCACGAGTTATAAATAATACTACCTATTACGCATTTACATCCCGGGCAACGCCGGGTCTCTCAGCTAGTCAACAATATATTCCAGCCTTCTAACCATCAACAACCAAGTAATAACACTAAGGAGGATATTACTCTGACAAACCCCACTGACATTCAATGATTACTTTCTGGGGTGTGCTACTAACTTATTAGCGAAACGCAACCCAAGCCACGAACATGAATCTCATCCTGGGAGTACCCCTATAGCCCCACCCTCTCCCAACACTGCCCACAATTTTCAATTTCTCCCAGTATCCAAAGAGGAGATTAAACAAGGGCTCCTCAAATTAAAACTAAGCTGCCAATGTGGACCTGACTTTCTGCAATCCAAGTTCCTAAGGCTTGGTGCCCCAGCCATTGCCAAACCAATTGCTTCCATAGTCAACTCTATCCTGTCTGTAGGCCATATTCCTAAGACTTGGAAAACTGCCAGAGTTGTCCCAATCTTCAAAAATGGGGACAAAAACACTGTCTCAAACTACAGGCCAATCTCTCTTCTCCCAATACTATCCAAAGTCCTGGGAAAATGTGTTCACTTCCAATTAAGCGATTACTACAACAAGACAAATTTCCCTAACCAATTCCAATCTGGCTTTCGCCCCAAACTCTCCACCGTAACTACCCTGCTAAAAGTTTGCAATGAAATCCAGTGTGGAATGGAACGGGGACAACTCACTGGTGCAATATTCCTAGATTTTGCAAAGGCTTTTGATACTGTTGATCATGTTATCTTGTGTAGCCCTTTTTGTGAACCGGCCTGACCCACCCAATCTCACATTGGCCCCTTGTGGTCTAACCGGTCCCTTTCCTTGCGGCACACCTCTTCTAAGGGACTACTGGTAACTGTATGACACCTGTGGCTCCAGGAGATCTGAGCCTCCGCTAGCTGGGAGCCTGGGGAAACCCTTACCATTTACCTGGTGCAGCGCCTCCACTTACCCAGGATCCCCGTTATGAAAGATAGCCCTGGGTAAGAAATACAATAACACACGTATACGATTGAAACAATAACTAACACTTTACTAACACACATATCACACATTACATAACATCATAACCTTATCACCTCAGGCCCAATGTCTGGTGTTCCCACCCAGTGTCCTGTAATCCCCCACACCCAATGTCCCGTACTCCTACGGAGGTCATGGGTGACTGCGCAGTCACAATGAACTAATAGGTCTGTTGGTGCACATATAATTCAGGGGTACCTTCCGAGCACTCCGATGCTCGGGCCTGCAACACTCTTCTCAAAGGGTCAGACGTGCGATGCATCCGTCTGATCCTATCCAGGTACTTCTCCAGGAACCCCAACGAGGGTCCCACCGCTTCACGGGAACACAACCGAATCACGGCAACACCAACCGCATCACGGGAACAGCAACCGCCGCTATCCCTGTCTATCCCTAACTAACCCTAAAGTGACAGGAACCCTAACCTAGGGCCTGTCCCTGATGAACCGTAACCTGGGGTGGCTTGGGCAAAACTCCTAGGGCCTGTGGAGTAATAACCTGCCCCACTCCCCTAGCTACCCACGTCCCTAATCCTCCCTAACCACTAGCTACTCGCTACTCCTAACAGCCTGCAGCAGACACACAGCTCTCACCGTCAGCCTGCAGACATTCACACATGCTGCACACACTGTGCCCAGCACATACAGCGACACACACACATCTGGCAATCGTACACAGCCACCTGGATACCCGCAGCGATAATCCACTGCACACACTCTGTGCCTATTTGCCAGTGCGCACAGCACTACCCGCTGTGGCACTGCCAAACCTGCACCTCTCACACCTAAGGGTGACCTCCTTATCTAGGGCCGTCCCTCTTCAGTTACCCCCTGCCCTTACCGGGAATTGGGGCCTGCCTGGGGACCTAAGGAGAACCCTTACCTGGTGCAGGAGCCACTCGCTCCCTGCACCCTTCCTACTCCTTCCTCTGCTTCTTCCTGACTCACTCATGCAAAGCCCGGGAAATGTATCTCTTTTCCCGGGCTGAGCTTCCTCCAGCCCTATTGGCCACTATCAGGCACCTGGTGCCTGTCTCCCTATGCCTCCTGGGAGTTGTAGTTCCCAGGAGGCAGCCTAAGCATTGGGGCCGCGTGCGCACTTGCCCTGCGCATGCGCGAACCCCTAATGGCCGCCTCAATCTCCCTCTACCCTGTCCTGCCCTCGCGCGATCTCTCCCTAGCCTTCCCTGCGCTTGCCGCCTACTGCGCATGCGCGAGACTCCCTGTAATGGCGGCGCCCTCTTCACAAGCCGCCGAGCCGGTGGCAACGCGATCGCGGCCTTAGCGACGGCCCGATCGCGTCCCCGGCAACCGGCACTGGCTCTGCTCCCTGCACTGGCCCCCACCCTCGCGAAGTGCCGGCGGGTCCGTCGCAGCCTCCGGCGGGTCCGTCGCAGCCTCCGGCGGCACCCGCTACTGCACGGCACTCGCGGAGGGGGGCCAGAAAGCTTAAATTTACCTCAGGGCTACATTCTCCCCCTCGCAAAATCCCAACGACCTCGCTTGGGTAGCAACCATACAGAGTGTTATACAGGGTAAAATACATGGCATAAATCCTTTCACATGTAGCATGCATTTTGTCATCAATACTCATATGGATACCCGAGGCCAGCTGAGTCTCAGAGTGGAATGCCCCTAACTGATTGGGTGAGGGTATCCCACCGGGACTCCTGTGAGTCTTTTGGAACTCAATTTCAGTCCCTTGCACCAACCCACCGCCTCCCCCTCGCGGAAAAAATAGTACGGGGTCCTGGGTATTGACCCTTGCCGGATCCTCCGGTCTCGTCTCATGGGAGACAGGGAGGCTCAGTCTCTTGCCTCGGTCCACCACATGGCGGACATAACGCTCCATCGCGCACCTGGGAGAGGCCACAACTACCAGAGCGGTCTCAACACAGTCTTTGTCCGCTCCAACCATCCCTTTAACGGTGACTTCTTCTGCGGACGGCACAACTTCTTCGGGTAGGCCCGGGTCTCTCGAAGGCCAAGCTTGGAGACTCCTCGTGCAGGAGTATGTGTCGCTCCGGTCCACTACACCGGATCCCTGGATGAGGTCGGATTCGTTCCATGATCTGCAGAGATCTTCTGGGGGAGACACCTCCACCAGGACGCGATGACGGGGTGAGCCCATCGCCCGGGTGACCCTACCTTTGGAGTCACCAGGCTCCACGATCACCGGGGAGCTCACACCCGACACCCCTGGGGCAGTCAACTTACCCCTATCGTTGTCGGCAGGTACTGATCCCAAGCCTGGGACCGCTGGTACCTCGGTGGTAGGCCGGACTGGCTGTTGCAGGGCACACGGGCCCATATCAGGGTCTGCATCAGTTGAGGTGGTTGGCTCGGTGACCTCACTGGAGTGGTCCGCCGGCAGGCGCATCACCACACTCGGTTGGTCGCTGGAATCACCACACATGGGCGGGGGTACAAACACCTTACCCTGGGCCTCCGGAATCTGTGGTTCTGGCATCAGTGGTTCCTGCTCGGGAACCGGGTCTGGAACCGACATCTGGGGTCCCGACATCTGGAGCTCCGCCTTCAGCGGCTCCGGTTCAGCGTCTGAAGAGTCCCTCCACCTCCATCGCTGAAGTGGAAAAATTAGTAGCGGCATCACCCACCTTGATAGCACCATCAGGCGCATCTTTCTCCGCAGGTTCCGCCATCAGAGGTTCCTGCTCTTCCTTCTCAGGGGAAGAACAATCCATTTCTGCTACAGTGTCCTTCCCCACTGGCAGCTCGGTAGGCTGCGGTAGTTTGGGTTGCAGGAACTGCGCCGCACAGTCAGGACACTTAGACCCTTGGGTCAGTTCACCAACAGGACACTCACATTCAGTCAGACGGCCGTGCAGGCATTCTTCCCCGTCTACCACTGTCATCGTGAGGGCGATGGCTAACTCAGGGGACCCGTCCGTCCAGCCACCCGTCACCTTCCAGTCTTTTAACGCACACGGGCACACCACCATTGGCAAGACTAAATGGGGGGCCCGTACGATTCTATACAGCCAAGGGTGCTTTTCTCGGCATCCCTTGCTTTCCTTAGGGGGAACAGAAATTGCTGATTTCTGCTCAAGACACTCCCTCCCCCTGGTGGACTCTAGAGGAGGAGCAGCACAGTCTTTTGGGGAATGTTGCGAGCTCGGTACTGATTCACTCACAGTGTGGGGGCGGGGCTCTGGTTTTCCCGCCAGTCCTGGGCAGAGGTTTGCAACATTCTTCTGTGCAGGCTGGCAGTCAGCTGCACACGTGCCATTTTGCTTGGGCGGGAGCCGCCATTTTATGTGGGGCTCACTGTCAATATCAATAGGGCTCTCGGTGCAGGCAGATACGGCCAAGTCAGGGTAGATAAAGGGGCACCCATCGGTCGGACCCCCGGGCAGAGTTAAGAATTTAGGGCCATCTTCCTCGCTTAGGGTCTGGCCTACATATATCAGGACAGTACTCCATTGCACGGTGTCATCATACCGTCGCCCTCTGACCCACGTACAAGCTAGCCCAGGGAGTTTCCTAACCTGCGTCTGGACATCTAGCAGGGACACGTCAGCAGGGACTGCCCCGACGGCAACCGCGCGGTTAGGAGTCACGTTCACTTTCAAGGCCCATGCGTAGACCTCCTGCTTTGAGAGCACCCACATGGTGGAACAAAAATAGGACACATTTTAGAAAAAAAACATACAGGGCACCCCAGGTCTGATACCTCTCAGCAGCGCCTCCAAATGTAGCCCTTTTTGTGAACCGGCCTGACCCACCCAATCTCACATTGGCCCCTTGTTGTCTAACCGGTCCCTTTCCTTGCGGCACACCTCTTCTAAGGGACTACTGGTAACTGTATGACACCTGTGGCTCCAGGAGATCTGAGCCTCCGCTAGCTGGGAGCCTGGGGAAACCCTTACCATTTACCTGGTGCAGCGCCTCCACTTACCCAGGATCCCCGTTATGAAAGATAGCCCTGGGTAAGAAATACAATAACACACGTATACGATTGAAACAATAACTAACACTTTACTAATACACATATCACACATTACATAACATCATAACCTTATCACCTCAGGCCCAATGTCTGGTGTTCCCACCCAGTGTCCTGTAATCCCCCACACCCAATGTCCCGTACTCCTACGGAGGTCGTGGGTGACTGCGCAGTCACAATGAACTAATAGGCCTGTTGGTGCACATATAATTCAGGGGTACCTTCCAAGCACTCCGATGCTCGGGCCTGCAACACTCTTCTCAAAGGGTCAGACGTGCGATGCATCCGTCTGATCCTATCCAGGTACTTCTCCAGGAACCCCAACGAGGGTCCCACCGCTTCACGGGAACACAAACGAATCACGGCAACACCAACCGCATCACGGGAACAGCAACCGCCGCTATCCCTGTCTATCCCTAACTAACCCTAAAGTGACAGGAACCCTAACCTAGGGCCTGTCCCTGATGAACCGTAACCTGGGGTGGCTTGGGCAAAACTCCTAGGGCCTGTGGAGTAATAACCTGCCCCACTCCCCTAGCTACCCACGTCCCTAATCCTCCCTAACCACTAGCTACTCGCTACTCCTAACAGCCTGCAGCAGACACACAGCTCTCACCGTCAGCCTGCAGACATTCACACACGCTGCACACACTGCGCCCAGCACATACAGCGACACACACACATCTGGCAATCGTACACAGCCACCTGGATACCCGCAGCGATAATCCACTGCACACACTCTGTGCCTATTTGCCAGTGCGCACAGCACTACCCGCTGTGGCACTGCCAAACCTGCACTTCTCACACCTAAGGGTGACCTCCTTATCTAGGGCCGTCCCTCTTCAGTTACCCCCTGCCCTTACCGGGAATTGGGGCCTGCCTGGGGACCTAAGGAGAACCCTTACCTGGTGCAGGAGCCACTCGCTCCCTGCACCCTTCCTACTCCTTCCTCTGCTTCTTCCTGACTCACTCATGCAAAGCCCGGGAAATGTATCTCTTTTCCCGGGCTGAGCTTCCTCCAGCCCTATTGGCCACTATCAGGCACCTGGTGCCTGTCTCCCTATGCCTCCTGGGAGTTGTAGTTCCCAGGAGGCAGCCTAAGCATTGGGGCCGCGTGCGCACTTGCCCTGCGCATGCGCGAACCCCTAATGGCCGCCTCAATCTCCCTCTACCCTGTCCTGCCCTCGCGCGATCTCTCCCTAGCCTTCCCTGCGCTTGCCGCCTACTGCGCATGCGCGAGACTCCCTGTAATGGCGGCGCCCTCTTCACAAGCCGCCGAGCCGGTGGCAACGCGATCGCGGCCTTAGCGACGGCCCGATCGCGTCCCCGGCAACCGGCACTGGCTCTGCTCCCTGCACTGGCCCCCACCCTCGCGAAGTGCCGGCGGGTCCGTCGCAGCCTCCGGCGGGTCCGTCGCAGCCTCCGGCGGCACCCGCTACTGCACGGCACTCGCGGAGGGGGGCCAGAAAGCTTAAATTTACCTCAGGGCTACATTCTCCCCCTCGCAAAATCCCAACGACCTCGCTTGGGTAGCAACCATACAGAGTGTTATACAGGGTAAAATACATGGCATAAATCCTTTCACATGTAGCATGCATTTTGTCATCAATACTCATATGGATACCCGAGGCCAGCTGAGTCTCAGAGTGGAATGCCCCTAACTGATTGGGTGAGGGTATCCCACCGGGACTCCTGTGAGTCTTTTGGAACTCAATTTCAGTCCCTTGCACCAACCCACCGCCTCCCCCTCGCGGAAAAAATAGTACGGGGTCCTGGGTATTGACCCTTGCCGGATCCTCCGGTCTCGTCTCATGGGAGACAGGGAGGCTCAGTCTCTTGCCTCGGTCCACCACATGGCGGACATAACGCTCCATCGCGCACCTGGGAGAGGCCACAACTACCAGAGCGGTCTCAACACAGTCTTTGTCCGCTCCAACCATCCCTTTAACGGTGACTTCTTCTGCGGACGGCACAACTTCTTCGGGTAGGCCCGGGTCTCTCGAAGGCCAAGCTTGGAGACTCCTCGTGCAGGAGTATGTGTCGCTCCGGTCCACTACACCGGATCCCTGGATGAGGTCGGATTCGTTCCATGATCTGCAGAGATCTTCTGGGGGAGACACCTCCACCAGGACGCGATGACGGGGTGAGCCCATCGCCCGGGTGACCCTACCTTTGGAGTCACCAGGCTCCACGATCACCGGGGAGCTCACACCCGACACCCCTGGGGCAGTCAACTTACCCCTATCGTTGTCGGCAGGTACTGATCCCAAGCCTGGGACCGCTGGTACCTCGGTGGTAGGCCGGACTGGCTGTTGCAGGGCACACGGGCCCATATCAGGGTCTGCATCAGTTGAGGTGGTTGGCTCGGTGACCTCACTGGAGTGGTCCACCGGCAGGCGCATCACCACACTCGGTTGGTCGCTGGAATCACCACACATGGGCGGGGGTACAAACACCTTACCCTGGGCCTCCGGAATCTGTGGTTCTGGCATCAGTGGTTCCTGCTCGGGAACCGGGTCTGGAACCGACATCTGGGGTCCCGACATCTGGAGCTCCGCCTTCAGCGGCTCCGGTTCAGCGTCTGAAGAGTCCCTCCACCTCCATCGCTGAAGTGGAAAAATTAGTAGCGGCATCACCCACCTTGATAGCACCATCAGGCGCATCTTTCTCCGCAGGTTCCGCCATCAGAGGTTCCTGCTCTTCCTTCTCAGGGGAAGAACAATCCATTTCTGCTACAGTGTCCTTCCCCACTGGCAGCTCGGTAGGCTGCGGTAGTTTGGGTTGCAGGAACTGTGCCGCACAGTCAGGACACTTAGACCCTTGGGTCAGTTCACCAACAGGACACTCACATTCAGTCAGACGGCCGTGCAGGCATTCTTCCCCGTCTACCACTGTCATCGTGAGGGCGATGGCTAACTCAGGGGACCCGTCCGTCCAGCCACCCGTCACCTTCCAGTCTTTTAACGCACACGGGCACACCACCATTGGCAAGACTAAATGGGGGGCCCGTACGATTCTATACAGCCAAGGGTGCTTTTCTCGGCATCCCTTGCTTTCCTTAGGGGGAACAGAAATTGCTGATTTCTGCTCAAGACACTCCCTCCCCCTGGTGGACTCTAGAGGAGGAGCAGCACAGTCTTTTGGGGAATGTTGCGAGCTCGGTACTGATTCACTCACAGTGTGGGGGCGGGGCTCTGGTTTTCCCGCCAGTCCTGGGCAGAGGTTTGCAACATTCTTCTGTGCAGGCTGGCAGTCAGCTGCACACGTGCCATTTTGCTTGGGCGGGAGCCGCCATTTTATGTGGGGCTCACTGTCAATGTCAATAGGGCTCTCGGTGCAGGCAGATACGGCCAAGTCAGGGTAGATAAAGGGGCACCCATCGGTCGGACCCCCGGGCAGAGTTAAGAATTTAGGGCCATCTTCCTCGCTTAGGGTCTGGCCTACATATATCAGGACAGTACTCCATTGCACGGTGTCATCATACCGTCGCCCTCTGACCCACGTACAAGCTAGCCCAGGGAGTTTCCTAACCTGCGTCTGGACATCTAGCAGGGACACGTCAGCAGGGACTGCCCCGACGGCAACCGCGCGGTTAGGAGTCACGTTCACTTTCAAGGCCCATGCGTAGACCTCCTGCTTTGAGAGCACCCACATGGTGGAACAAAAATAGGACACATTTTAGAAAAAAAACATACAGGGCACCCCAGGTCTGATACCTCTCAGCAGCGCCTCCAAATGTAGCCCTTTTTGTGAACCGGCCTGACCCACCCAATCTCACATTGGCCCCTTGTTGTCTAACCGGTCCCTTTCCTTGCGGCACACCTCTTCTAAGGGACTACTGGTAACTGTATGACACCTGTGGCTCCAGGAGATCTGAGCCTCCGCTAGCTGGGAGCCTGGGGAAACCCTTACCATTTACCTGGTGCAGCGCCTCCACTTACCCAGGATCCCCGTTATGAAAGATAGCCCTGGGTAAGAAATACAATAACACACGTATACGATTGAAACAATAACTAACACTTTACTAACACACATATCACACATTACATAACATCATAACCTTATCACCTCAGGCCCAATGTCTGGTGTTCCCACCCAGTGTCCTGTAATCCCCCACACCCAATGTCCCGTACTCCTACGGAGGTCGTGGGTGACTGCGCAGTCACAATGAACTAATAGGCCTGTTGGTGCACATATAATTCAGGGGTACCTTCCGAGCACTCCGATGCTCGGGCCTGCAACACTCTTCTCAAAGGGTCAGACGTGCGATGCATCCGTCTGATCCTATCCAGGTACTTCTCCAGGAACCCCAACGAGGGTCCCACCGCTTCACGGGAACACAAACGAATCACGGCAACACCAACCGCATCACGGGAACAGCAACCGCCGCTATCCCTGTCTATCCCTAACTAACCCTAAAGTGACAGGAACCCTAACCTAGGGCCTGTCCCTGATGAACCGTAACCTGGGGTGGCTTGGGCAAAACTCCTAGGGCCTGTGGAGTAATAACCTGCCCCACTCCCCTAGCTACCCACGTCCCTAATCCTCCCTAACCACTAGCTACTCGCTACTCCTAACAGCCTGCAGCAGACACACAGCTCTCACCGTCAGCCTGCAGACATTCACACACGCTGCACACACTGCGCCCAGCACATACAGCGACACACACACATCTGGCAATCGTACACAGCCACCTGGATACCCGCAGCGATAATCCACTGCACACACTCTGTGCCTATTTGCCAGTGCGCACAGCACTACCCGCTGTGGCACTGCCAAACCTGCACTTCTCACACCTAAGGGTGACCTCCTTATCTAGGGCCGTCCCTCTTCAGTTACCCCCTGCCCTTACCGGGAATTGGGGCCTGCCTGGGGACCTAAGGAGAACCCTTACCTGGTGCAGGAGCCACTCGCTCCCTGCACCCTTCCTACTCCTTCCTCTGCTTCTTCCTGACTCACTCATGCAAAGCCCGGGAAATGTATCTCTTTTCCCGGGCTGAGCTTCCTCCAGCCCTATTGGCCACTATCAGGCACCTGGTGCCTGTCTCCCTATGCCTCCTGGGAGTTGTAGTTCCCAGGAGGCAGCCTAAGCATTGGGGCCGCGTGCGCACTTGCCCTGCGCATGCGCGAACCCCTAATGGCCGCCTCAATCTCCCTCTACCCTGTCCTGCCCTCGCGCGATCTCTCCCTAGCCTTCCCTGCGCTTGCCGCCTACTGCGCATGCGCGAGACTCCCTGTAATGGCGGCGCCCTCTTCACAAGCCGCCGAGCCGGTGGCAACGCGATCGCGGCCTTAGCGACGGCCCGATCGCGTCCCCGGCAACCGGCACTGGCTCTGCTCCCTGCACTGGCCCCCACCCTCGCGAAGTGCCGGCGGGTCCGTCGCAGCCTCCGGCGGGTCCGTCGCAGCCTCCGGCGGCACCCGCTACTGCACGGCACTCGCGGAGGGGGGCCAGAAAGCTTAAATTTACCTCAGGGCTACATTCTCCCCCTCGCAAAATCCCAACGACCTCGCTTGGGTAGCAACCATACAGAGTGTTATACAGGGTAAAATACATGGCATAAATCCTTTCACATGTAGCATGCATTTTGTCATCAATACTCATATGGATACCCGAGGCCAGCTGAGTCTCAGAGTGGAATGCCCCTAACTGATTGGGTGAGGGTATCCCACCGGGACTCCTGTGAGTCTTTTGGAACTCAATTTCAGTCCCTTGCACCAACCCACCGCCTCCCCCTCGCGGAAAAAATAGTACGGGGTCCTGGGTATTGACCCTTGCCGGATCCTCCGGTCTTGTCTCATGGGAGACAGGGAGGCTCAGTCTCTTGCCTCGGTCCACCACATGGCGGACATAACGCTCCATCGCGCACCTGGGAGAGGCCACAACTACCAGAGCGGTCTCAACACAGTCTTTGTCCGCTCCAACCATCCCTTTAACGGTGACTTCTTCTGCGGACGGCACAACTTCTTCGGGTAGGCCCGGGTCTCTCGAAGGCCAAGCTTGGAGACTCCTCGTGCAGGAGTATGTGTCGCTCCGGTCCACTACACCGGATCCCTGGATGAGGTCGGATTCGTTCCATGATCTGCAGAGATCTTCTGGGGGAGACACCTCCACCAGGACGCGATGACGGGGTGAGCCCATCGCCCGGGTGACCCTACCTTTGGAGTCACCAGGCTCCACGATCACCGGGGAGCTCACACCCGACACCCCTGGGGCAGTCAACTTACCCCTATCGTTGTCGGCAGGTACTGATCCCAAGCCTGGGACCGCTGGTACCTCGGTGGTAGGCCGGACTGGCTGTTGCAGGGCACACGGGCCCATATCAGGGTCTGCATCAGTTGAGGTGGTTGGCTCGGTGACCTCACTGGAGTGGTCCGCCGGCAGGCGCATCACCACACTCGGTTGGTCGCTGGAATCACCACACATGGGCGGGGGAACAAACACCTTACCCTGGGCCTCCGGAATCTGTGGTTCTGGCATCAGTGGTTCCTGCTCGGGAACCGGGTCTGGAACCGACATCTGGGGTCCCGACATCTGGAGCTCCGCCTTCAGCGGCTCCGGTTCAGCGTCTGAAGAGTCCCTCCACCTCCATCGCTGAAGTGGAAAAATTAGTAGCGGCATCACCCACCTTGATAGCACCATCAGGCGCATCTTTCTCCGCAGGTTCCGCCATCAGAGGTTCCTGCTCTTCCTTCTCAGGGGAAGAACAATCCATTTCTGCTACAGTGTCCTTCCCCACTGGCAGCTCGGTAGGCTGCGGTAGTTTGGGTTGCAGGAACTGCGCCGCACAGTCAGGACACTTAGACCCTTGGGTCAGTTCACCAACAGGACACTCACATTCAGTCAGACGGCCGTGCAGGCATTCTTCCCCGTCTACCACTGTCATCGTGAGGGCGATGGCTAACTCAGGGGACCCGTCCGTCCAGCCACCCGTCACCTTCCAGTCTTTTAACGCACACGGGCACACCACCATTGGCAAGACTAAATGGGGGGCCCGTACGATTCTATACAGCCAAGGGTGCTTTTCTCGGCATCCCTTGCTTTCCTTAGGGGGAACAGAAATTGCTGATTTCTGCTCAAGACACTCCCTCCCCCTGGTGGACTCTAGAGGAGGAGCAGCACAGTCTTTTGGGGAATGTTGCGAGCTCGGTACTGATTCACTCACAGTGTGGGGGCGGGGCTCTGGTTTTCCCGCCAGTCCTGGGCAGAGGTTTGCAACATTCTTCTGTGCAGGCTGGCAGTCAGCTGCACACGTGCCATTTTGCTTGGGCGGGAGCCGCCATTTTATGTGGGGCTCACTGTCAATGTCAATAGGGCTCTCGGTGCAGGCAGATACGGCCAAGTCAGGGTAGATAAAGGGGCACCCATCGGTCGGACCCCCGGGCAGAGTTAAGAATTTAGGGCCATCTTCCTCGCTTAGGGTCTGGCCTACATATATCAGGACAGTACTCCATTGCACGGTGTCATCATACCGTCGCCCTCTGACCCACGTACAAGCTAGCCCAGGGAGTTTCCTAACCTGCGTCTGGACATCTAGCAGGGACACGTCAGCAGGGACTGCCCCGACGGCAACCGCGCGGTTAGGAGTCACGTTCACTTTCAAGGCCCATGCGTAGACCTCCTGCTTTGAGAGCACCCACATGGTGGAACAAAAATAGGACACATTTTAGAAAAAAAACATACAGGGCACCCCAGGTCTGATACCTCTCAGCAGCGCCTCCAAATGTAGCCCTTTTTGTGAACCGGCCTGACCCACCCAATCTCACATTGGCCCCTTGTTGTCTAACCGGTCCCTTTCCTTGCGGCACACCTCTTCTAAGGGACTACTGGTAACTGTATGACACCTGTGGCTCCAGGAGATCTGAGCCTCCGCTAGCTGGGAGCCTGGGGAAACCCTTACCATTTACCTGGTGCAGCGCCTCCACTTACCCAGGATCCCCGTTATGAAAGATAGCCCTGGGTAAGAAATACAATAACACACGTATACGATTGAAACAATAACTAACACTTTACTAACACACATATCACACATTACATAACATCATAACCTTATCACCTCAGGCCCAATGTCTGGTGTTCCCACCCAGTGTCCTGTAATCCCCCACACCCAATGTCCCGTACTCCTACGGAGGTCGTGGGTGACTGCGCAGTCACAATGAACTAATAGGCCTGTTGGTGCACATATAATTCAGGGGTACCTTCCGAGCACTCCGATGCTCGGGCCTGCAACACTCTTCTCAAAGGGTCAGACGTGCGATGCATCCGTCTGATCCTATCCAGGTACTTCTCCAGGAACCCCAACGAGGGTCCCACCGCTTCACGGGAACACAAACGAATCACGGCAACACCAACCGCATCACGGGAACAGCAACCGCCGCTATCCCTGTCTATCCCTAACTAACCCTAAAGTGACAGGAACCCTAACCTAGGGCCTGTCCCTGATGAACCGTAACCTGGGGTGGCTTGGGCAAAACTCCTAGGGCCTGTGGAGTAATAACCTGCCCCACTCCCCTAGCTACCCACGTCCCTAATCCTCCCTAACCACTAGCTACTCGCTACTCCTAACAGCCTGCAGCAGACACACAGCTCTCACCGTCAGCCTGCAGACATTCACACACGCTGCACACACTGCGCCCAGCACATACAGCGACACACACACATCTGGCAATCGTACACAGCCACCTGGATACCCGCAGCGATAATCCACTGCACACACTCTGTGCCTATTTGCCAGTGCGCACAGCACTACCCGCTGTGGCACTGCCAAACCTGCACTTCTCACACCTAAGGGTGACCTCCTTATCTAGGGCCGTCCCTCTTCAGTTACCCCCTGCCCTTACCGGGAATTGGGGCCTGCCTGGGGACCTAAGGAGAACCCTTACCTGGTGCAGGAGCCACTCGCTCCCTGCACCCTTCCTACTCCTTCCTCTGCTTCTTCCTGACTCACTCATGCAAAGCCCGGGAAATGTATCTCTTTTCCCGGGCTGAGCTTCCTCCAGCCCTATTGGCCACTATCAGGCACCTGGTGCCTGTCTCCCTATGCCTCCTGGGAGTTGTAGTTCCCAGGAGGCAGCCTAAGCATTGGGGCCGCGTGCGCACTTGCCCTGCGCATGCGCGAACCCCTAATGGCCGCCTCAATCTCCCTCTACCCTGTCCTGCCCTCGCGCGATCTCTCCCTAGCCTTCCCTGCGCTTGCCGCCTACTGCGCATGCGCGAGACTCCCTGTAATGGCGGCGCCCTCTTCACAAGCCGCCGAGCCGGTGGCAACGCGATCGCGGCCTTAGCGACGGCCCGATCGCGTCCCCGGCAACCGGCCTGCGCCTCAAAGCAACACTCTGCTCCCTGCACTGGCCCCCACCCTCGCGAAGTGCCGGCGGGTACGTCGCAGCCTCCGGCGGCACCCGCTACCGCACGGCACTCGCGGAGGGGGGCCAGAAAGCTTAAATTTACCTCAGGGCTACATTCTCCCCCTCGCAAAATCCCAACGACCTCGCTTGGGTAGCAACCATACAGAGTGTTATACAGGGTAAAATACATGGCATAAATCCTTTCACATGTAGCATGCATTTTGTCATCAATACTCATATGGATACCCGAGGCCAGCTGAGTCTCAGAGTGGAATGCCCCTAACTGATTGGGTGAGGGTATCCCACCGGGACTCCTGTGAGTCTTTTGGAATTCAATTTCAGTCCCTTGCACCAACCCACCGCCTCCCCCTCGCGGAAAAATTAGTACGGGGTCCTGGGTATTGACCCTTGCCGGATCCTCCGGTCTCGTCTCATGGGAGACAGGGAGGCTCAGTCTCTTGCCTCGGTCCACCACATGGCGGACATAACGCTCCATCGCGCACCTGGGAGAGGCCACAACTACCAGAGCGGTCTCAACACAGTCTTTGTCCGCTCCAACCATCCCTTTAACGGTGACTTCTTCTGCGGACTGCACAACTTCTTCGGGTAGGCCCGGGTCTCGGGAAGGCCAAGCTTGGAGACTCCTCGTGCAGGAGTATGTGTCGCTCCGGTCCACTACACCGGATCCCTGGATGAGGTCGGATTCGTTCCATGATCTGCAGAGATCTTCTGGGGGAGACACCTCCACCAGGACGCGATGACGGGGTGAGCCCATCGCCCGGGTGACCCTACCTTTGGAGTCACCAGGCTCCACGATCACCGGGGAGCTCACACCCGACACCCCTGGGGCAGTCAACTTACCCCTATCGTTGTCGGCAGGTACTGATCCCAAGCCTGGGACCGCTGGTACCTCGGTGGTAGGCCGGACTGGCCGTTGCAGGGCACACGGGCCCATATCAGGGTCTGCATCAGTTGAGGTGGTTGGCTCGGTGACCTCACTGGAGTGGTCCACCGGCAGGCGCATCACCACACTCGGTTGGTCGCTGGAATCACCACACATGGGCGGGGGTACAAACACCTTACCCTGGGCCTCCGGAATCTGTGGTTCTGGCATCAGTGGTTCCTGCTCGGGAACCGGGTCTGGAACCGACATCTGGGGTCCCGACATCTGGAGCTCCGCCTTCAGCGGCTCCGGTTCAGCGTCTGAAGAGTCCATTTGGGCACACGGCCCCTCCACCTCCATCGCTGAAGTGGAAAAATTAGTAGCGGCATCACCCACCTTGATAGCACCATCAGGCGCATCTTTCTCCGCAGGTTCCGCCATCAGAGGTTCCTGCTCTTCCTTCTCAGGGGAAGAACAATCCATTTCTGCTACAGTGTCCTTCCCCACTGGCAGCTCGGTAGGCTGCGGTAGTTTGGGTTGCAGGAACTGCGCCGCACAGTCAGGACACTTAGACCCTTGGGTCAGTTCACCAACAGGACACTCACATTCAGTCAGACGGCCGTGCAGGCATTCTTCCCCGTCTACCACTGTCATCGTGAGGGCGATGGCTAACTCAGGGCACCCGTCCGTCCAGCCACCCGTCACCTTCCAGTCTTTTAACGCACACGGGCACACCACCATTGGCAAGACTAAATGGGGGGCCCGTACGATTCTATACAGCCAAGGGTGCTTTTCTCGGCATCCCTTGCTTTCCTTAGGGGGAACAGAAATTGCTGATTTCTGCTCAAGACACTCCCTCCCCCTGGTGGACTCTAGAGGAGGAGCAGCACAGTCTTTTGGGGAATGTTGCGAGCTCGGTACTGATTCACTCACAGTGTGGGGGCGGGGCTCTGGTTTTCCCGCCAGTCCTGGGCAGAGGTTTGCAACATTCTTCTGTGCAGGCTGGCAGTCAGCTGCACACGTGCCATTTTGCTTGGGCGGGAGCCGCCATTTTATGTGGGGCTCACTGTCAATGTCAATAGGGCTCTCGGTGCAGGCAGATACGGCCAAGTCAGGGTAGATAAAGGGGCACCCATCGGTCGGACCCCCGGGCAGAGTTAAGAATTTAGGGCCATCTTCCTCGCTTAGGGTCTGGCCTACATATATCAGGACAGTACTCCATTGCACGGTGTCATCATACCATCGCCCTCTGACCCACGTACAAGCTAGCCCAGGGAGTTTCCTAACCTGCGTCTGGACATCTAGCAGGGACACGTCAGCAGGGACTGCCCCGACGGCAACCGCGCGGTTAGGAGTCACGTTCACTTTCAAGGCCCATGCGTAGACCTCCTGCTTTGAGAGCACCCACATGGTGGAACAAAAATAGGACACATTTTAGAAAAAAAACATACAGGGCACCCCAGGTCTGATACCTCTCAGCAGCGCCTCCAAATGTAGCCCTTTTTGTGAACCGGCCTGACCCACCCAATCTCACATTGGCCCCTTGTTGTCTAACCGGTCCCTTTCCTTGCGGCACACCTCTTCTAAGGGACTACTGGTAACTGTATGACACCTGTGGCTCCAGGAGATCTGAGCCTCCGCTAGCTGGGAGCCTGGGGAAACCCTTACCATTTACCTGGTGCAGCGCCTCCACTTACCCAGGATCCCCGTTATGAAAGATAGCCCTGGGTAAGAAATACAATAACACACGTATACGATTGAAACAATAACTAACACTTTACTAACACACATATCACACATTACATAACATCATAACCTTATCACCTCAGGCCCAATGTCTGGTGTTCCCACCCAGTGTCCTGTAATCCCCCACACCCAATGTCCCGTACTCCTACGGAGGTCGTGGGTGACTGCGCAGTCACAATGAACTAATAGGCCTGTTGGTGCACATATAATTCAGGGGTACCTTCCGAGCACTCCGATGCTCGGGCCTGCAACACTCTTCTCAAAGGGTCAGACGTGCGATGCATCCGTCTGATCCTATCCAGGTACTTCTCCAGGAACCCCAACGAGGGTCCCACCGCTTCACGGGAACACAAACGAATCACGGCAACACCAACCGCATCACGGGAACAGCAACCGCCGCTATCCCTGTCTATCCCTAACTAACCCTAAAGTGACAGGAACCCTAACCTAGGGCCTGTCCCTGATGAACCGTAACCTGGGGTGGCTTGGGCAAAACTCCTAGGGCCTGTGGAGTAATAACCTGCCCCACTCCCCTAGCTACCCACGTCCCTAATCCTCCCTAACCACTAGCTACTCGCTACTCCTAACAGCCTGCAGCAGACACACAGCTCTCACCGTCAGCCTGCAGACATTCACACACGCTGCACACACTGCGCCCAGCACATACAGCGACACACACACATCTGGCAATCGTACACAGCCACCTGGATACCCGCAGCGATAATCCACTGCACACACTCTGTGCCTATTTGCCAGTGCGCACAGCACTACCCGCTGTGGCACTGCCAAACCTGCACTTCTCACACCTAAGGGTGACCTCCTTATCTAGGGCCGTCCCTCTTCAGTTACCCCCTGCCCTTACCGGGAATTGGGGCCTGCCTGGGGACCTAAGGAGAACCCTTACCTGGTGCAGGAGCCACTCGCTCCCTGCACCCTTCCTACTCCTTCCTCTGCTTCTTCCTGACTCACTCATGCAAAGCCCGGGAAATGTATCTCTTTTCCCGGGCTGAGCTTCCTCCAGCCCTATTGGCCACTATCAGGCACCTGGTGCCTGTCTCCCTATGCCTCCTGGGAGTTGTAGTTCCCAGGAGGCAGCCTAAGCATTGGGGCCGCGTGCGCACTTGCCCTGCGCATGCGCGAACCCCTAATGGCCGCCTCAATCTCCCTCTACCCTGTCCTGCCCTCGCGCGATCTCTCCCTAGCTTTCCCTGCGCTTGCCGCCTACTGCGCATGCGCGAGACTCCCTGTAATGGCGGCGCCCTCTTCACAAGCCGCCGAGCCGGTGGCAACGCGATCGCGGCCTTAGCGACGGCCCGATCGCGTCCCCGGCAACCGGCCTGCGCCTCAAAGCAACGCTCTGCTCCCTGCACTGGCCCCCACCCTCGTGAAGTGCCGGCGGGTCCGTCGCAGCCTCCGGCGGCACCCGCTACCGCACGGCACTCGCGGAGGGGGGCCAGAAAGCTTAAATTTATCTCAGGGCTACATTCTCCCCCTCGCAAAATCCCAACGACCTCGCTTGGGTAGCAACCATACAGAGTGTTATACAGGGTAAAATACATGGCATAAATCCTTTCACATGTAGCATGCATTTTGTCATCAATACTCATATGGATACCCGAGGCCAGCTGAGTCTCAGAGTGGAATGCCCCTAACTGATTGGGTGAGGGTATCCCACCGGGACTCCTGTGAGTCTTTTGGAATTCAATTTCAGTCCCTTGCACCAACCCACCGCCTCCCCCTCGCGGAAAAATTAGTACGGGGTCCTGGGTATTGACCCTTGCCGGATCCTCCGGTCTCGTCTCATGGGAGACAGGGAGGCTCAGTCTCTTGCCTCGGTCCACCACATGGCGGACATAACGCTCCATCGCGCACCTGGGAGAGGCCACAACTACCAGAGCGGTCTCAACACAGTCTTTGTCCGCTCCAACCATCCCTTTAACGGTGACTTCTTCTGCGGACGGCACAACTTCTTCGGGTAGGCCCGGGTCTCGGGAAGGCCAAGCTTGGAGACTCCTCGTGCAGGAGTATGTGTCGCTCCGGTCCACTACACCGGATCCCTGGATGAGGTCGGATTCGTTCCATGATCTGCAGAGATCTTCTGGGGGAGACACCTCCACCAGGACGCGATGACGGGGTGAGCCCATCGCCCGGGTGACCCTACCTTTGGAGTCACCAGGCTCCACGATCACCGGGGAGCTCACACCCGACACCCCTGGGGCAGTCAACTTACCCCTATCGTTGTCGGCAGGTACTGATCCCAAGCCTGGGACCGCTGGTACCTCGGTGGTAGGCCGGACTGGCCGTTGCAGGGCACACGGGCCCATATCAGGGTCTGCATCAGTTGAGGTGGTTGGCTCGGTGACCTCACTGGAGTGGTCCGCCGGCAGGCGCATCACCACACTCGGTTGGTCGCTGGAATCACCACACATGGGCGGGGGTACAAACACCTTACCCTGGGCCGCCGGAATCTGTGGTTCTGGCATCAGTGGTTCCTGCTCGGGAACCGGGTCTGGAACCGACATCTGGGGTCCCGACATCTGGAGCTCCGCCTTCAGCGGCTCCGGTTCAGCGTCTGAAGAGTCCATTTGGGCACACGGCCCCTCCACCTCCATCGCTGAAGTGGAAAAATTAGTAGCGGCATCACCCACCTTGATAGCACCATCAGGCGCATCTTTCTCCGCAGGTTCCGCCATCAGAGGTTCCTGCTCTTCCTTCTCAGGGGAAGAACAATCCATTTCTGCTACAGTGTCCTTCCCCACTGGCAGCTCGGTAGGCTGCGGTAGTTTGGGTTGCAGGAACTGCGCCGCACAGTCAGGACACTTAGACCCTTGGGTCAGTTCACCAACAGGACACTCACATTCAGTCAGACGGCCGTGCAGGCATTCTTCCCCGTCTACCACTGTCATCGTGAGGGCGATGGCTAACTCAGGGGACCCGTCCGTCCAGCCACCCGTCACCTTCCAGTCTTTTAACGCACACGGGCACACCACCATTGGCAAGACTAAATGGGGGGCCCGTACGATTCTATACAGCCAAGGGTGCTTTTCTCGGCATCCCTTGCTTTCCTTAGGGGGAACAGAAATTGCTGATTTCTGCTCAAGACACTCCCTCCCCCTGGTGGACTCTAGAGGAGGAGCAGCACAGTCTTTTGGGGAATGTTGCGAGCTCGGTACTGATTCACTCACAGTGTGGGGGCGGGGCTCTGGTTTTCCCGCCAGTCCTGGGCAGAGGTTTGCAACATTCTTCTGTGCAGGCTGGCAGTCAGCTGCACACGTGCCATTTTGCTTGGGCGGGAGCCGCCATTTTATGTGGGGCTCACTGTCAATGTCAATAGGGCTCTCGGTGCAGGCAGATACGGCCAAGTCAGGGTAGATAAAGGGGCACCCATCGGTCGGACCCCCGGGCAGAGTTAAGAATTTAGGGCCATCTTCCTCGCTTAGGGTCTGGCCTACATATATCAGGACAGTACTCCATTGCACGGTGTCATCATACCGTCGCCCTCTGACCCACGTACAAGCTAGCCCAGGGAGTTTCCTAACCTGCGTCTGGACATCTAGCAGGGACACGTCAGCAGGGACTGCCCCGACGGCAACCGCGCGGTTAGGAGTCACGTTCACTTTCAAGGCCCATGCGTAGACCTCCTGCTTTGAGAGCACCCACATGGTGGAACAAAAATAGGACACATTTTAGAAAAAAAACATACAGGGCACCCCAGGTCTGATACCTCTCAGCAGCGCCTCCAAATGTAGCCCTTTTTGTGAACCGGCCTGACCCACCCAATCTCACATTGGCCCCTTGTTGTCTAACCGGTCCCTTTCCTTGCGGCACACCTCTTCTAAGGGACTACTGGTAACTGTATGACACCTGTGGCTCCAGGAGATCTGAGCCTCCCTAACCACTAGCTACTCGCTACTCCTAACAGCCTGCAGCAGACACACAGCTCTCACCGTCAGCCTGCAGACATTCACACACGCTGCACACACTGCGCCCAGCACATACAGCGACACACACACAGCTGACAATCGTACACAGCCACATGGATACCCGCAGCGATAATCCACTGCACACACTCTGTGCCTATTTGCCAGTGCGCACAGCACTACCCGCTGTGGCACTGCCAAACCTGCACCTCTCACACCTAAGGGTGACCTCCTTATATAGGGCCGTCCCTCTTCAGTTACCCCCTGCCCTTACCGGGAATTGGGGCCTGCCTGGGGACCTAAGGAGAACCCTTACCTGGTGCAGGAGCCACTCGCTCCCTGCACCCTTCCTACTCCTTCCTCTGCTTCTTCCTGACTCACTCATGCAAAGCCCGGGAAATGTATCTCTTTTCCCAGGCTGAGCTTCCTCCAGCCCTATTGGCCACTATCAGGCACCTGGTGCCTGTCTCCCTATGCCTCCTGGGAGTTGTAGTTCCCAGGAGGCAGCCTAAGCATTGGGGCCGCGTGCGCACTTGCCCAGCGCATGCGCGAACCCCTAATGGCCGCCTCAATCTCCCTCTACCCTGTCCTGCCCTCGCGCGATCTCTCCCTAGCCTTCCCTGCGATTGCCGCCTACTGCGCATGCGCGAGACTAACTGTAATGGCGGTGCCCTCTTCACAAGCCGCCGAGCCGGTGGCAACGCGATCGCGGCCTAAGCGACGGCCCGATTGCGTCCCCGGCAACCGGCCTGCGCCTCAAAACAACGCTCTGCTCCCTGCACTGGCCCCCACCCTCGCAAAGTGCCGGCGGGTCCGTCGCAGCCTCCGGCGGCACCCGCTACCGCACGGCACTCGCGGAGGGGGGCCAGAAAGCTTAAATTTACCTCGGGGCTACACTTGCTTAACAAACTCCAGTGCTCTGAAATAGGGAAGCATGCTTTAAACTGGTTTCATTCCTACCCATCAGGTAGATCCCAACATGTGTCCATCTCAGGCTCTATCTTCAACCCCCTGGATATCACCTGTGGTGTCCCGCAAGGCTCTGTTATCGGGCCCTACTCTTCTCAGTGTTCATCAATGATCGTCCTGCAGCTTGTAATGAGCTTCAATACACATGTATGCAGATGACACAATCTTATATGCACACAGCCATAGCCTCTCCGACCTTGAACACATACAGTTAGGTCCGGAAATAATTGGACACTGACACAATTTTCATAATTTTGGCTCTGTACGCCACTACAATGGATTTGAAATGAAACAACAGAGATGCAATAGAAGCGCAAACTTTCAGCTTTAATGCAAGGGGTTGAACAAAAATGTCGTTTGAAACGTTTAGGAATTGCAACCATTTACATACACAGTCCCCTTATTTCAGGGGCTCAAATGTAATTGGACAAATTAACAGAATCATAAATAAAATGTTAATTTTTAATATTTTGTCGAGAATTCTTTGCAGGCAATGACTGCTTGAAGTCTGGAACGCATGGACATCACCAAACCCTGGGGTTCCTCCTTTGTGATGCTTTGCCAGGCCTTTACTGCAGCTGTCTTCAGTTGTTGTTTATTCGTGGGTCTTTCGGCCTTAAGTTTTGTCTTCAGCAAGTGAAATGCATGCTCGATCGGGTTGAGATCAGGTCATTGACTCGGCCATTGCAGAATATTCCACTTATTTGCCTTTAAAAAATCCTGAGTACTTTCGCAGTATGTTTTGGGTCATTGTCCATCTGTAAAGTGAAGCGCAGTCCAATCAACTTCGCTGAATTTGGCTGAATCTGAGCAGACAATATATCCCTATACACTTCAGAATTCATCTGGCTGCTTCTGTCTTTTGTCACATCATCAATAAACACTGGGGACCCAGTGCCATTATAAGCCATGCATGGCCATGCATGCCCATGCCATCACACTGCCTCCACCGTGTTTTACATATGATGTGGTATGCTCGGATCATGAGCCATTCCAAGCCTTCTCCATACTTTTTTCTACCCATCATTCTGGTACATAGTGATCTTAGTTTCATCTGTCCAAAGAATGCTGTTCCAGAACTGGGCTGGCTTTTTTAGATATTGTTTGGCAGAGTCTAATCTGGCCTTTCTATTCTTAAGGCTTATGAATGGTTCGCACTTGTAGTGAACCCTCTGTATTTGCTCTCGTGAAGTCTTCTCTTTATGGTAGACTTGGATAACGATATACCTACCTCCTGGAGAGTGTTCTTCACTTGGCTGGATGTTGTGAACGGGTTTTTCTTTACCATGGAAAGGATCCTACGATCATCCACCACTGTTGTCTTCCGTGGACATCCAGGCCTTTTTGTGTTGCAGAGCTCACCAGTGCGTTCTTTTTTTCTCAGAATGTACCAAACTGTTGATTTGGCCACTCCTAATGTTCCTGCTATCTCTCTGATGGATTTTCTTTTTTTTGCAGCCCAAGGATGCCCTGTTTCCCTTGCATTGAGAGCTCCTTTGACCGCATATTGTGGGTTCACAGCAACAGCTTCCAAATGTGAATGCCACACCTGGAACCTTTTACCTGCTTAATTGATGATGAAATAATGAAGGAATACCCAGACCTGTCCATGAAACAGCTTTTGAGTTAATTGTCCAATTACTTTTGATGCCTTGAAAAAGAGGGGGCTACATATTAAAGAGATGTAATTCCTAAACCCTTCCTCCAATTTGGATGTGAATACACTCAAATTAAAGCGGATAGACTGCACTTTAAGACCATATTCATTACTTAACTATAACTTGAATTTATTTTGGTACACAGCCGAAATAACAAAACTTGTATCAGTGTCCAATTATTTCCAGACCTAACTGTACTTCAGTCTGACTTTTTGAGACTTGAAAATTAGATTTCCCAAAACAAACTGTTTTTAAACACTGACAAGAATGTAACAATGGTATTTGGGACCAAGGCTAAAATTGTAAGCTTCCAATGACTGAGCTCCAGATAAGAACTAACGCTAATTCCACCCTAACTCCTGTTACTAGTTTTAAATACTTGGGCATATGGTTTGACTCCCATTTAACATTTGGGATGCACATTGATACCCTGACATCCAAATCCTATGCCAAACCAGGTGTACATTTTAGGAACAAATCCTACCGAAGTCTGCTGGTCAGAAAGCGTATCGCACAGCAGATGCTAATGCCAATCATCGACTATGGGGACATAGTATACGGCTCGGCACCCCAAACACACCTTATCAAACTTGACACCCTCTACAATTCAATATGCAGTTTTGTTCTCCAATGCAAATACAACACACATCACTGCAAAATGCTCAAAGAACTAGATTAGTCATCACTTGAGTCTAGGTGCAATATTCACCTTTCCTGTCTTGCCTTCAAATACCTTCTGGGCAAGCTACTCTACCCATCTCTCTGAACAAGCTCCTCACTCGTACCACATGCAGCACTTATTATCTGAGATCTGACTCCAAAAGACTGTTCATGGTCCCAAGGTTCAGCAAATTATCCGGCCGCTCCTCCTTCTTTTACAGTGCACCCCACAACTGGAACAATCTACCGGAGACGCTCAGAGCCACCACTAGTCTAAGTTCTTTCAAAACTAAAGCTGTCTCACATTTTAATCTGGTCTGTAACTGTTGCATACGCCTATAATATATATTATCTCTATCTGTGCATGATATGTCTTGTATATAATTTAAACCCTGTTCACTTATGTAACTGTATTTGTAACCATGTACTATTTGCCATCTTAACTCTATGCCCAGGACATACTTGAAAATGAGAAGTAACTCTCAATGTATTACTTCCTGGTAAAATATTTGATAAATAAATAAATATTTATGCCAAGAATAGTTTAAGGTACCCTTACCCTTAGGAGTTCTTTGTTTCCTGTTTACTAGAAAAAAAAGATGTAATTAACACGTGGTTAAGGATAAATGGGATATGAACCCCAAACTAGTGCTCAAGAACTGCTGGCACAATTAGATCCTTGAAAAATCAATTAATGATGTAGGACAGACAAGCTGTATAATTGAATGAATATCCAAATCTCATATATTGGTGCAGACATGCATACAGGCTGGAGGGAGGGTACGGAATTATGGAGGGAAATGGAGCAACTATTGATGTGCCCACCGTAAGGTGTGAACCCCAGTAAACACCATTATAAAGTATTGTGAAGACTGACGCTCAATATCAGTGTAGACTCTTTCAAGTAAAATTGTAGAAATGAACAAAGACAGGAACTAGACATAAATCCATAACATCATGTATGTGATAAAGAATTAAGGGGGGACAAAATAAAGGACCTAGGTGACGTCACTCGTGTGCGCCCGCTTCTAGCCTGGAACGCATAGCATTAACGTCACCTCAGGGATCGAGGTGATAGGTTGGATATGAGGTGGTGTCACAGTGTTGCGACGGGTCACTGGCGCGCATGCGCAGTGCGTTCCCACGGAATTTTTGGCGCGAAATGGGGCTTATAAATGTGAGGAGGTATGTTTACATGCTACACCTTGATAATGTCCCACGGGACAAAACGCGTTGGTGCGTGGGCTGTGTTTTTTGTCCATGTGAGTCTATGGAATAAATACCCTCAGTTTTTAGTCTGGAGTTGTGCCCTTCATTTTTTCCTATAGGATTTTTTCCTTAGGATTTTCTTGCCAGCAGTGCTCCTTTGCTCTTCCTGTTTATGCTGCTTACTTCACCAGGATTGCACGCAGTGGAACTACCCTACAGATGACTTCTGGATTTCAATGTACCCTCGAGGGCAGGTAATGGGCTATAGCCCTTATATTTTTACCTTGGACCCTATATGGGGAAGTGTGTTTGTTAAAGCTGCAGTTCAGTCAATATCCTGCATGAGTGTTTTTTTTAATAAATCAGTTCTGTAGTAAGAAAAAATACTTTTAGCATTTTCTGTTTTTAAAAAAACAACTTTGAAAGACCAATTTTCTTGAATTCTATTTTAACAGCCATTTGCTAAGGCTCTGCCCCTTCATGTCCTGTCACAAGCTCTGGCACACTCCTTTGTCAGCCCTGCCCTCCCTCTAGCACATGTCAGTGCAGGAGTGCTCATGAATATTCAGAGGCAGAATATAAACATATGCCAGCTCTAATTATGTCACCAAATGTCGCCTATCAATACATGGAGAACGAATTGACCTGCACCTATACAGTTCTTTAGGTAATTAGAGATTGCACACATGAAACTATTGAAGTAAAAAAATAAATTAAAAAAAAAAAAAAAAGACTGAACTGCAGCTTTAAGTGGGGTGTGCTTGTGGACCATATCTGCGGTAGTCTGGCTGACTGACCGCTAGGTCCTTTATTTTGCCCGCCCTTAATTCTTTATCACATACATGATGTTATGGATTTATGTCTAGTTCTTGTCTTTGTTCATTTCTACAATTTTACTTGAATGAGTCTACACTGATATTGAGCGTCAGTCTTCACAATACTTTATAATGGACTTTCCCAGATGATTGCCCTATAGTGTGACTCGTTATCAATTCTTCAGGGCCACTCCAAATATACTGATGGGTTTGGATATATTTTTTCTATAAAGGACTATTTACTGGTTTATATCTATATTACCAACATATTTTATATACTACATGTACCAGTATACTCCTTACTCACAATTGGAGATAGAGGATGTTACGGATGATATTGTACAGGAAACTATGAATACAGACTTTGTCTTTAATTACTTTGATCAGGGTGCAAGAACCAAGAAGGCTCAAAGAGTTTTTGATGATGACGCTGAAGTGGAATGTGAGGATGTTTCAGACTTGCATGATTATTTTCTGAGGTTGGAAAAATTATTAATTACCGATACAAGATTATGGTGGGATATAATTTCACTGGAAAACTATGCAAGAGTGAAACGTATACCTAGGGGCCTAAGGATGAAGAAATCTCCCACCTTTGGTTTCTCCAGTCAGGAGTTTGAAACTGACTGGAAAAACATCTTGAATGAGTGCTCGTTCAAACTTATTGACCTAATTTTAGCACTTAAGAACAAGGAGAAAACAGCAGTAAGAAAGGAGGTTAAAAATTTGCAAACTCAATTATCCCAATATTCAAAAATGGAAGGGTTTAAAGAATGTGATAAAAAATTTGCTACGTCTATTAAAGATCTAGAAAAGGAAATTATGGGAAAGAAAGAAATTACGTTTTCACGTGATAAAATGGACTATGAGAAAAAGCAAGTATACTCATGGGAAAAAATCGCACAACCAAGAAGGGGGAGTAAAGAACAGCAATCTGGCTATTTTACACCTGGCAGGTCTAGGAGTAATTCTTGGTCCCAGAAATCAATTTTGAAAAAAACCTCGTCACCAAATGATGTCCAAAATATTGAGTCTGATGTATCGTACTCAGATAATGCAAGTCATTCAGTTTCATTTTTTTCACAACAAGGAGGGAATTTTCCCTATCAGGACAGACCTAAGGAACAATTCCAGCAGGGGGCCAGGTCTCGTTATGAACAGCCAACTAATACTTCAGAGGGTTAGGATGATGGCCCCTCAACTAGCTATCCGTCAAAAAATGAAAGGCGTCGAGAAGGGGGAAGAGGAAATCAAGGAAAAGGGGCTCCACACAAATGGAAAAATAACTTTTAAATGGGGTTATCAATATATCTAACATTGAACTCTCTAAAGATGAACTCTCTCTCCTTAACAAAGGGTTAAAGTTCGCTCCGGAGTGTAAATTTGATGTTTTTGCTACAGTAATTGATCTTCATAAATTCATCCGTAAATGTACCTTAAAAAAGTTCTATGATGCTAGAAACTCTAAACTAACAGATGTTATTGCTTCTAATTCTATGGATGTTGTTGACCCTGTTAATCCCTGCTTTTCTTTCAGAGAAAATTGTATTATCCAAGACATGGAGGAATTGGGGGGTACCTTTGCGGAGGAGTATGATCAGACAATTTCTTGGGTAGAAAGGAGTCAGGTCTTAAGAAAAGGTTTTTATTTTTTCCTACATTTGTGAAGGGGAAATAACTATCCACATTCGAGAGTTTAGTGGAGAGGGATCTCATCCTTCTTGAAAAAGGCTTTATATTTGACTCCCCGCATCGTACCCATTATAAAGACAATCTCACTAGGGGTGAGATTGTTGCACTGAATGAGTTAAAAAGAAACAAAAGTCTCATAATTAAGAATGCTGACAAAGAGGGAGCATAAGGATGACTATCACAGGGAGGCCCTTCGGTAGCTCTGTGATACTTGTTCCTATGCTGTACTCCCTACTGACCCTACAAAGAGATTTCAGGAGGAACTTAGACTACTTCTTGATGAGGGAACTATGTTATGTGTCCTTAATGAAAATGATAGAGAATTCTTGTTCAATGCGACCCCGACCATGGCAGTGTTTCACCATCTCCCAAAGATTCACAAATCGCTGGTCTCTCCTCCTGGGAGACATATTATATCTAGCATTGGATCTTTGGGGGATGGTGTTTCACGCTACTTTGATCGGTTTCTACAGCCCCTTGTGAGATCCTTACCATCCTTCATTTTGTATAGTGGAGACCTCCTGACACGTATTAATCAAATCTCATGGAAACCTAACTTGATCTGGGTCACATTAGATGTGACATCCCTGTACACAATGATTGCACACATAGGTTGACAGCTGTTAGCCATTTTCTTTCACGCACTGATATTTCACCTGCACAGATCACTTTTTTATTAGATTCCATTCACTTTCTGTTAACTCACAATTATTTTCTTTTTGATAGGGTTCACTATCTCCAAACACGTGGAACAGCAATGGGAACGAGCTTTGTTCCTTCCTACACCAACCTTTTCATGGGTTGGTGGGAGTCTGTCCACGTGTTTGGAGATGGGAACATGTTTAGGGAGCACATTTTCTTCTATAGACGTTTTATAGATGATCTTATTCTTATTTGGGAGGGTGATGTCACTTCACTTCTATCTTTTATTAACACATTAAATAATAATGTTTATAATTTAAATTTCACATATACGTTTAATCACCATCCCATTCACTATCTATATCTTTATCTTTACATTGATATTCATTTATCTATTCAATCGGACATTTATCGTAAGTCCAATTCTCGCAACACTTTTTTACGTGCTAACAGCTGTCACCCAATGGCACTTATTAAAGGAATCCCTAAAGGTCAACTTGTTCGTCTTCAACGCAATTGTTCGAATGACGAAGATTATGAATTACGTGTCAAAGATTTGTTTGATCGTTTTGTACAGCGGGGCTATTATCCAGATGATTTATTTAAATCTATACAGGAGGTTTCCACTATCAATAGATCGGATTTGTTTCACCGCTCAAGGAAAGGTCCTATGATTAATGATACACCATTGTTTATCACCTCATTTAGTGCCCCGGCTGAACAGGTTAAATATATCTTAAAAAAACATTGGTCAGTACTATCTCTGGACCCCATTCTGCAACCATATATTACCTCAGGTCCAAATGTAGTGTATAGGAAAGCAAAGACGGTGGCTAATTCCTTGTCCCCTAGTCTTTTCTCTTCACAGATTAATCAGATGAATGTACTTCCTAATGGTTCTTTCCCTTGCAGTAATTGCAAGATTTGCAGTAATATGAAGAAGTCAGTCAGTTTTGTATCCAGTCAAACTGGAAGCACTCATACTATAAGGTCATTCATCAACTGCAGATCCTCATATATTGTCTACCTCATCACTTGCGGATGTGGTAGCCAATATGTTGGAAGAACCATTAGGAATCTTAAAGTTCGTATTATGGAACATGTGCAATTGATTTCCAAAGGGACTTTGGATCACCCTGTCCCCAAACATTTCACCAATTGTTCCCAAGGTGGATTAAAAAACTTCAGTTTTCAAGGTATTGAGTTTATTTCACCATTACCCAGAGGGGGTGATAGGATTAAAAAACTGGATCAACGTGAGGCATTCTGGATCTTTACTTTAAGAACCAGGGTGCCTCACGGTATGAATATTGATTGGGACCTTTCCCACTTTCTGTAGTGGTTATGGGTTCTGTATTATTGTTACGTTCTATGCTTACCCTGATCAATTAATTTTATTTTAATGTTTATGATCTTTTCAATTGATATATTTTAGTTAAACGGTATCTATCTGTTTCATCTATATATGGAGGTTAACTTTAGTTTAATATTATATCTGATAGTTGACATTTATTTTCTTTCCATATAAATGAACTATGTCCATAACAATCACAAATTCCAAGCATGTGCTTTTTCTTATGAATTTAGTTTAAGCTTATTAATAGTGTAATTAATGTATATTATATACATATATTTCTTTATATATTTAGTACTTTATTATTTAATTAATTATTAGAGTTAGTTTGGGTTTGTGATTGTTTTTACATCTTCTTGCATCCAAATGTATTTGATTTATCATTAGGTTTTTTCTAATTCTTGTGTTTCAATATTGATATTCCTAAGCTTAATGTTTCTGTGTATTATATTTATTTTTCGTTAGTTATGTTAGTTTGTCCGTTTTTAGAGTATTAATAAAGTTGTTGTTGTTGTGTTATTCCCCTCCAACTCTAGCCCGATGGGAGCATTAGTGCTATGCGTTCCAGGCTGGAAGCGGGCGCACACGAGTGACGTCACCTCAGGGATCGAGGTGATAGGTTGGATATGAGGTGGTGTCACAGTGTTGCGACGCGTCACTGGTGCGCATGCGCAGTGCGTTCCCACGGACTTTATGGCGCGAAATGGGGCTTATAAATGTGAGGAGGTATGTTTACATGCTACACCTTGATAAAGTCCCACGGAACGAAACTCGTTGGTGCGTGGGCTGTGGTTTTTGTCCATGTGAGTTTATGGAATAAATACCCTCAGTTTTTAGTCTGGAGTTGTGCCCTTCATTTTTTCCTATAGGATTTTTTCCTTAGGATTTTCTTGCCAGCAGTGCTCCTTTGCTCTTCCTGTTTACCCAGTAAACACCAACCCACCCAGCAGTCCCGCAACCCCACTATACCTTGTGTCACGTAGGGACTGGAAAACTGTGCACAGTGTAGATCCTCATGAATAACGTGCCGACAGGAGACGAAACAGCTGTAGTTCCGTCCGTGATGTAAGCGTGCTCCAGCCAAGGAGGGTAATACAGAAAAAATGGTCAGAAGGCGGTGCACTGCTAATTCAAACTACCAAACGCAACTTGATGAGAAAAGCAAATTTAATAAGCAGAAACGGATATATACATGAACAAGCGCAACTCTGACACATTTAGTCCTGGTAGGAACTTTTTCAAACTCTACCGGAATAAAACGTGTCAGAGTTGCGCTTATTCATGTATATCTCCATTTTTGCTTATTGACCATTTTTTTTGTAACACGTGGTTAATCTCTTCAAAAATGTACTAGGTTCAATTAGAGCCCAATGACAGTTCTTATAAAATTTTAGAATTAATATAGAAAAAGTGGTACAGTGCTTGTTTACAGAAAATGACTGTTACAAAGACATAAAATATATAAACGCAAACAGTTTCGTAAAATAAAATGGCAAAACAGAAACCCTATACATCACCAATAAACAATATTAGTTCCCGTCAAAGAGGTGTTGACATTGAAGATATGGGAATTCCTGTGTTAATGGTATAACACCTCTCATTGATACCCAAATGCATTGGTTTTTATGCTCAAAAGGTTGTTCCTGTCACATGAACAGGTTAACTTTTTGTGGGTGCATCTTATCTCCCACTCATCAATCTTTTGTATCATTTATGGCTTGGAGAGAGAATAATTTTAAACTCAAATTATTCTCAGAGTATAAAATACCCTATTACTCTCCCCCTGTAAGCCCAGGAATAATGCTACCCTCACCATTGCATTCATATGATTTGAATGCATGCCTGGACATCTGTATTTACCGGGCTAACTTTAACCTTTGAGAAGGAAACAAATATATGACATATGCAACATAGACAACTTTTTATATTTGATTTTGTTGCACCCGCCTAATTTTGCCCACCAAACCTATATTTGTTTTCCTTGTGAATTGCCTCATATTTTAATTATCGTATATTTTTAAACCTGTAATGAAATGGCGAGTGCTCTCTCACATTTCTGCTAATCTAGACCAGTCTCAGGAATTTGCAAAATGCCCTTGAAGATAACCAAGAGATCGTGTCGAATCTGTGGTACATCTGTACCATCTCACCAGTCACTACTATTATAAAAATATTGTTTTTTTCATTGTTTTATTGACCCATTAATGCAAAGACCATGTTAACCCACGTGACCTCAAAGGAGACAGAGAAAAATAGATATTTTTTAAATGAAAGTTAACCCCATGGTCGCTGTATTGTTACCACAACTAAATAGATTAAAGGTATTAATGTGACACCTCCCCTTCAAAAGGTGTGCAAGGAGAGATGATTTACAGGCTAACCTCTGTGCCCACTTGCGTACCACATTTACCCTTGTGAAATATCATCTGGCTTTTGTATATAGTATCCATGTTCTTCATGTGATCACAAGTGAGTTACTTCTTTAGTTGCTTTACACAACATATGACTTACTACAATCAAGCTTTGGGTTAGTCACCTACAACCATATAAGATATACCTGTATTAGGCTATTGGCTGTTATATGGTGGCTTTGTTTGACCTATGTAATTGTGGAACACGGATCTCTGGACTTATCAAGCTGATGTGTTTGGAAGGAATGAAGATATTTTAATACTGTGAATTTATACATGAACAGTTCCTGGTCAGCATCGCTGGGGGCTTGTGCCTCTATCCCTTCACCATGGTAGAGGAACAAATGAGATTGTAAGTGTGGCTGTAGTATGATGTGATGGCAGCCATGTAGTTTTAAGAATGTGATGCCCTTGGAGATGACGTCACATCCTTAAAAAAAATCCTATCACATGGCACAGCGTCCAATTGGATTGGAGCTGTACCATCTGACCCTAAAATGTGTCGTCACAAGCCTTATATAAGGCCTGTTCCGTCTCATTTTAGTTTAAGAAGACAACGACACAACATCCGCCCTATTGGACTTAATGGATTACAAGAAAGAAGAAAAGAAGATTTTACCTGATGCTGAGGATTGCGGAAGATCGTGGAGGATCGAGAGTTTCCTGATACCTCGGGATTCGGAGGGTGAAAACATCTAAAGGTAGAAAAACATTGAATGTATGTATTTTTTGTTTTTCAGGTTTTTTTATTGTATTTTTTTAATTGTTATTTTTTTGCTTTGCCATTGACTGCCAATGTACTGTATTTATCTGTGCCTATAGATAAATACAGTGACAAGCAATGCATTTTTTGGCAAATGGTTGTTTTTAATTAATTGTTATCTTTTGTATTTCTGTTTATTGTTTTGAGTTAATTGTTATGTATCTGTAGGGCTTGTTTTTATTAAATGTTTGGGGTGTTTAGGCATTTGATTTATTTTATTGATGTGTTGTTTAGGCTTTTGATTTATTTTATTCTTCTGGTGTTTAGGCCTTTTAGTTCTTTTATTCTTCTGGTGTTTAGGTGCTTGAGTATTTTTTATTGTTGTGTCCTTTTGGCGCAGTTGTTTTTTTTTAGGTTGCCCATTGACTGCTTTAGTGGCTAATCATGCCCATGGGCATGATGTACCACAGTGTCAATCAATGGGTAGAGGGTGGTGGTAGTTGTCCTGAGGTGGGTGGTTAGGCCGCCTGGGTGGGTAGCGGGGGAGGGGGGTTAGCCCCTTAATTACTATAGCGGTTACTAATCGCTAAGTTGATTAAGGGGTTCAAGGCCTTTAGATTTAATTTTTTATTGCTGTGTTCCTGACAATGGAGGACATGGACGCGGAGGATGGTGATGAGGACAACCTTCATCCTGGCAGGGGTGCAAGTTTTACTTACTTTATGCTGGCTGGACAATGTTTTATTTTGAATAGGCAAATGAGCTATTATCCATATTTGGATAATAGTAATTTTGCCCATTACTGTACTGTATGTGTTGGGGGGGTTGTTGGGGGTAGAGGAGGTGGGTATTAGGGTTGTTGTGTTTTTTAATGTTTATTGGGGGTAGAGGGTAGGAGTGTGAGGTAGTTGCCCCAAGGGTGGTTGGTTACGCCTACTCGGTGGGTAGTTGGAGTGGTTAACCCCTTCATTACCATAACGGTTCCCACCCCTATTGTAGTGAAGGAGTTAACCACTCCCGCAACCTTCCCGGCAGGCCTAACCACTAACCCTGGGGCAACTACCCCCTTCATCCACCCATCTGCCCTCAATAGGCAGGCTATTCAAGTTTAACCTCTTCATTGCCATAGTGGCTAGCTGCTAAGGCAATGAAGCTGTTTATTTTTATTTGAATACTAGTGTGCGTGAACAGGGGGTCTCCGGATCAGAACTGTTTTGATTTCAGGTTCAGGGACGTCCTGCTTCCCGAGATACAGGCGCCATTTTAGGGTGCCGGTATCTCCATGCAATGTTTTAATGTCCCGCCTCACATGACTGGGACATTTAAACGCATAGGAGATCTGTATCTCGGGAAGCAGGGGGTTCCCGGACCTGAAATCAACTTGGTTCTGCTCCAAAGACCTCCTGCTCACACACACTAGTATTCAAATTTTAATAAAAACAATGCAATCGCCTGCGAGAGCTGTGCAGGGAGAGGCGGCTCTCCCTGTGCAGCTCAGATTGCAAGAAAATCGCAGGCGGGAGAACTTAGAAAAATCTCTGATGACTTTGCTGCTACACCGAATGGTTTGGGCATTTTCCTATTGCATGGCTTGAGGGGTTCAGATTCTTTATGAAGAGTGTGATAACTCAAATAACAAACCGTACAGCGGGAACATGCCAAACCTTGTGAGATAGCAGCAAATTCATCGAAGCTTCTAGAATGAGGCCCTGTGTGTTAAATAATGTAATTATTTAATATGTTTATGAGCATTGTGTCCCTGTTTTTCCAGCATGTATATAAATATATATGTAGCCATGGCTGGTCCAGGCTATACTTTCTGCCTCCTGTCACGTTAGTCCTAGTAGCTACAGGCAGTGTCATGCTGTCCTGTGGGGTTTCCTCCCCCCCCCACCCCACCCCCTCATGATGCTTCTCTGAGTGACAGGCATGGAGGTGAACTGGGTCTGTGTACAGCCAATCATGGTGCAGACCTTGTGGCCTCCCCCTCTGTGCCTTAGAAGGAAGTGTTCTAAATTATAGTAAGTCCAGGTTTCCCCATCCTGGGGTAGAGACATGCAGTTCAGCTCTTCCTCTCCTGGGGCTGACTGCAGCCCAAGATCTAAACCGAGGACAAGGCCTCAAGACTGCAAGAAAGCCAGTACATCCAGAGGTCTGGGACCTATCCTAATAGGTATCCTATCCTAATGTATGCATTCGCTGTAATAACAACTGCAGTGGCTGCCTCAATAAAGGATTCTGTTTTATATACCTCTGCCTAAGTTAAAGTCTATTGGGTAGAGGTATAAGAGAAGACTGTCATGGTGGGGACTGTCTCCAGTACACCTGGAGCCTGCGATGACTGGAGGCGCTGACACCATGAGAAGAACCTGAAGAATCACCAAAAGCCTGTCCTGTTTCCCCTTACCATCGCAGACGCTCATCACTCCTGGACCCTGACAGGTATTTAAGCACCATGACATCTGTAGCAATAGCAATATCTCTGAGAGGGGGAATGGGGGGGGGGGGAGCAGTGCTACATATATATATTGAATTATGAGCAACATTTGAACATAACACATCCCCATTGTTTGTATAATCAGATCCTATAGTATATGAGTAGTTCTGTATATGTTTGTGAACTTATGTATCTGTGTCAGAATGTTATTTTTTGGCTGATTACCAATGAGTAATATAACTTTATGTCCAGTTCTGTGAGCTCAGTAAACAACTCTGAAGATCTTTTCTTTAACCTTTCAAATTGATAGATGTTCATACAGTATATCTATATAGGACTTATGTTACACTACAAACTTTTTGTAGACTGAAGGTTCTCATGCCAGGCCTGTCAGTTTGCCCTTCTTTGTCCACTAATTTTTGTAAAGATCATTGGTGCAGATGGAATTGATACGAGAGCAATTTACCAATCAAAGTATTTAATTGATTACACTATTTATACTGCATTATGTGAGGGGGAAGATACAGACTCCTGAAGAAGCGCTACGCATTGAGTGTGTACCTCTGGATACTGCAGTGAATCTAGACGCATTACCCTGTGAAAATGAAACCAGAAGTGACGTCGCGGTGACCGCAAGGAACGCTGGCAAGGCATAAGAGGCTGGGTAGGCGGATGGGCCGTCGGAGCCACACATGACGAGGAGGCGGTGTGATGGTGACATGCCCTCAGCGCTCATTGTCTTGTCTGCATATGTTTTACTGCTTTTAACGATTGTACATTGTGTGAGTACGATCCTTACCACTTTTATAGATAAAGGTTTTTTTTTATAAATTGAACTGCGCTATGGTGTTCCATTTTCTTCTCCACTAAGGACCCAGTCCTTTAGATTATCCACTGGTTCCCATTCCATGGACAAATTTAGCCATAGTTTTGGATTTGCCCATTTTTATCTCCTACTGTACATTGTGAGTAGGCATTTTATAGGAGCCAAGGCACTTATTCAATTCACTATATGTAAAGACATATGCACTATGATTTTTTCTTTTACTCTCTATTTGGTGTCCTCCTTTGCTCCCCCTGGATTCGGCATTTAACTTTAACAGCCATTATTGTTCATAATATGCAAATTAGGTGTGGACCACCTCAACGCATATCCACAGCAGGCCGTTAAAGTTAACAAGGAACATTACCGCTATGTTGTTTTAGGTCAAAGCTGAAAAATGTTTGGCCTTGTCCACAGTTCTGAAGTGGGCCTTTTTGGCTTCCTACCTTGACTTAGCAATATAGGAAGCCAAAGTAAATAACCTTGACTAGCCCAAAAGATAACCAAGACCTATGTATTAACTCCTTGTAAGCAATAGTGGTGATGAAGACTTGCATAACCCATGTATCCTCGATTCTTGGCCCTTCCATGTTCTGCTTAACCTAAATAAACACCGACGCTTTAAGTTGGGTCTAAATGGCCACACCCTTTTATTTAACCAAAAACCACAAACCTTCCTGGACCTGGCCAGCAAGTAGCCCCAAACCTGTAAACCTGATCCTGCTCACTGCCACTACATGACCCAGTGAACACTCTCAGTTTATGACCCTTTGGGTCCCATTTTAGGAGGACACCCTTTGGGTGGCCCTGACATAAGACGGACTCCTTTTAATTCTTTACACTCCATTAACCACCTGGGCAAAACTGACCAGTCCATACCCCTCCAATGCTGAGGCTGTTTGACCCCTAGAACTTGCCTCACTGCCACCACCAGCAAAACAGCCTCCTCCAACCACCCTGCAACCCAAGTTAAATATTTACAGCTCTAATTCAGAGAGGTGAACACCATCCTCCCTATAAAGACCAAACACCTCCCCTTCCAAATCCTTATGCCAAACTGGACTGTTTTCCAATTACCTCACCAGATCCATCACGCCCAGCTGAGTTTACTCCAATCCTGCCACCAGCCTTCTAAAACCGAGTTAATTTCCAAACCAGCTGTAGCACATTCTCCAAAAACTGACAACCGCCGATAGGAATGCTACGGAACGATAACTAGGCCACATCCCAATTGATTCCATTCAACCAATCCACTACCACCAGGATCAATTGCCCAACAATGTGTAGCACCCAAATACCCTGGGCCACCCTCCTTCTACTTTCCTGCAAAATCACCTCCCTCCAACTTGAAAAGCAAACAACAGGGATTGACCCCTCACTGGAACTTATAGTAATGGAATCAACTCAGAGTGCCATTAACTTTATAACTGAACAGGTTTATTGAGCTGTAATCATCATCAGGTAGTACATCACATACAGCTGCCTTCTGGCAGAAATATCCACCTTCCCTGGTTCTTACATAACCCAGTAAGATAATACCTCGCAGCTTGTTTAAGGAAACTATCCTTGCCTGGGTCTCTTACACTTCTCTTGGTAATATAACATACACTCCTTCCTGGGCAGATGTAAAGTTCAGCAGGAACTGGTACCTAAGGTAATTGATCCTCACCCTTCTCTTGGGCAGGTAGACCTCAGCAGGTACTGGATAGCCTCGGTCTGTAGTATCCTCACCGAGGGGTTTCACCCCCCCCCGTAGGACAGGACTCAGGAGTAGTCACACTTGCCCCTGACTCAACAGTAGTCAGAGCAGGAACAGAGTGAGAGAAAGAAACCAGAACTGGGAAGGAACCACAGCTTTATACCTGGGGAGTGGCAAGCTTCTCTACCCCAGTAACAGGGCAGACTTTACTGCAGCAAGCCCTAACCCAGGCATGTGACTCCAACTGCTTCCAGACATGTGTCTGAATACTGAAACAAAGTATCTCTACTGAGGAACTAACTCACATGCAGGGACATGTGCTAGCTGTTAACTCTAACACTGCCATAGTTTACATGCAGAATAGAGGTATTATACTAGCAGGGTGCTACATTCTCCCCTTTGTGAAAATCCTCGTCGCTCCCGAACGAGGTAACATTTTGTAGAACATCAACCAAAATGTCATCACAGTGAATAATTATATAATAGAAATACAGTGAACATCATACAAAAATAAAATTGCATAATAAAGATACAATGTTAAAGTATTTACTAAATAATTCAGCACGCATTGCAAAAAATCACCTCCTGCTGGAAACCTTACTTAAGGTCACAGCCGTGTCACCATACAGATACCAGCAGACATATCATACATTCTATTGAGAACATATCTGAAATATCCCTTATTACAGTTGAGGTAGAATAGGAAAGAGAATCATTATTAGTCTCTAATATTTTGCACAAGAAGCCCATCTCGTGTTCCTCTGTGAGTTTTCCTGGTTCCCACCATTTGAAATCAGGGATAATTTTACGCCCCACAGATAATTCTGTCACATCTCCACAAAGAGCACTTTGCAACTCTGCATATACATAGTTCTCCAGCATTAAAGGTTCTTTAAAAGGCAGAAAGTCAAACCCCTGAAACATTATGTACCTCTCCAGTAGAACTCTGCTCTGCTAGATTTGGCTAGGTTATGAGTCCAGTCCTGTCGTGGCAGCACCCAGCAAAGTGTCTCCTCACCTATATCACTACCCTCGTGATCTTTAACCCTGTTGCACAGTACTTCAGCCTCCTGCTCTGATCAAACCTCGCCTACCTTCTTCACATCAGGTTTAAGCACAACATCAATAGGTACAGCAGTTTTTAGCATACTTACTTTAGAAGGCCCACATTCATCTGGATTGTACGGCTCAACTATATCCTGATTCCCTGGGGGTACGACTCTGTCTTCCTTATACCTTTTTCGCTTGATAGCTTCTGCCTGCTCAGGTGTAAATTTACCTTTTCACCCGCCAATGTTCTACTCTAGCTCTCCACCTTACAATGAACCTAGTTCAGCTTAAAAAGAGGAACATAACCCTAGAACTTGGGATCCCACCAGTTAAGTGCTACCTCTTTCTCACTACCGTCAGGCATAGCATTAGCATACATATTTTTAGCCATACATTTCGGGATACATTATGAGACACATTTTCATTATCAGTGTCACGGTGGACACGAACTTATCAACACTTTTAATATTTTGGGATTCTCGATTGAACACAACAAGGAGGCAAAATAAATTGTGATTTATTTCCTTGCTAGACAAACACACAACAGCTTCAGAATACACTTAATACAACACTTACTGGGATGGGGAAACAAAATAAAATGTCCTTTGCGAGAAAGCGCAAGAAATGCAGTCTCTGTTTAAAGTCCACTTGGCTAGATCGCAAGTTGCCGATCTAATAACTTTGCCAAATCCCGTTGGAGTTCGTAGGAATTCGTTTGGGAGTAACCAGGGCTAACGAATTCCGAAGTTTGGGGTAAATTCTTGGTTGCAATGTTATTAACCCCTTGCGTCTTGGATTCGCTACCGTTGTACTAGAACGAAATCCTGCGTAAAGCGTAGTCACATCATGAATCTTATCTGGATCACACTGGGGATAGTCCGGTGGGCACAGTTATAGGGTTCACAAGCCTATCCTTAACATGTACACCCAATCCCTTCCGTGGGAACATTTAACCCACCAATCCCCGATTTGCCCGTAGTTTGCAAAGCGGGCAAAAAAGGCTTTCCGATCTGCAAAGCACATGTGCTCTCTTGACACCCATGTGGTTTAGCATACCTGGACTACACACCTTCCCTGGTGACCCTGGGTCTGGGGTATGTTTGCAACATCCCGGCCATTTTCACACCTTGGATCTCTGAGGTTTTTCATCCCTGCATTTTCCCTAAACTTAGAGGCTCCCACTTAGCGGGACCTCTTTGAAATGCAGGAAGGAAAATACCCTCAGCTAATGCACCCTTAGCATATTTACATGCCAAAGGATTTCTTCCCGGGCTTACAGAAAACAGTTCCTGCCTGTACATTTTAAATTCACAGTATTGTACACTTTATTAAAACATCATGTTCTGGGTGTACCACAACTGTAATTTTTATATGTATGTGCGTGTTTTATTTATTTATACTTGCACATCAAAAATCAGGGTGCTGGGTGCCTCCGTTCACGAGTTAGCCTGCCTCATTGAAAAGCTTTCTTGTTTGAACTCAAGTTCACCTAGTTCCCACATCAATTGACCTACTTCTCATGGGAATTGACTTTCTGCCTTTCAATTTCTGCAGGCTAACAAGGTACGGATACATTGTATCAGTAAAAGCACTTCAAGTCTAACCGCAAGCCACTTATTCAATTGACTTGCGGTTACGAGGTCAAATGGATAGAAATGGATACCCATACTTCAAACAGACCTCCAAACCGCAGCCACGCTTCTTCAATCAGCCCTGGCTTCGGCACTCACAACGCCATCTTGTGCCTAAAAAGATTATAGTACACTTTGCATTTATTTCTATTACAGCAGGCAGGGAATAGCCTGCGAATTGGGGTTAAGAAGGCTGGGACAGGGCAAATACAGCAGTGCAGGGCAAATACTTTTAACCCCTTCATTCCCAATGCGAGTTGGGGTTAATTAGCCGGGTATAATACCTTTATTTAGGCCTGATTAACCCTCTCCTCACCACAATCAGGCATACATATACTGTGCTGTTCAGCAATATCCTGGTTCTCTGCGGGTTTGGCTACCTCCAGCATTGGAGTAGCCAAAGCATACTGGTTCTCAACTTTAATGGCGGTAGCTAGTAGCAAATGTCCCGGTCCCACGCTTATCTGCGATCGGTTCCGTCCGATCGCTGACACCAGCGCCGCAACATCCATTTCCTTGCACAGTGAGACTGGAACCAAAACGGAAGGAGCAGTCTCCACAGCGGCGTGCTCCTGGGCTTTTTCCACAACTTGGTCCTGGGTCAAAAACGAATGGGGAGCATCCAGTTTCCTCACAACCACAGATGACTCGCTCTCCAACCACCACCAAAGACCACTCCATCTCTGGAACCACCACCAAAGATGACTCTCTCTCTCCAAAACAGCCCTTAAAAAGGAAAAAAATTAATGTGTGGTGCTAAAGACCAAAAACAGACATAGCAATGTGTGCTTTAAAACTATTTTCCCATATAATGGACCTTGGGTAAATGAAACATCCTTGGTGTGCTTCCGTTGTGGAGACCAATGCAGGAAAAGTGGAAAAACAGAGCACTAATCACGGGAACAAACAAGAAGAAATAATGGAGAATGCGTATTTCATAAAAAATTAATTATAATTTATTGGTCATAATGACAAACAAGCGAAGGTGTTGCCCCACCAACGCGTTTCACACCTAAGCGCTTTCTCAGGGTATTGAGAAAGCGCTTAGGTGTGAAACACGATGGTGGGGCAGCACCTTTGCTTGCTTGTCATTATGACCAATAAATTATAATTTATTTTAAATTATAATTATTTTTTATGGAATACACATTCTCCTTTTTTTTTCATGTTTGTTCCCGTGAGTAGTGCTCTATTTTTCCACTGTTCCTGCAATGCCTCAGAAAGCACCATCACAACATCTGCTTCCATGCCGCTCTTCCTTGAAAAAGTGGCAGCCTGCACGATGAACCTCTAACAAATGAGACGACAGTGCCAGCACGATGTCCTCCTCTGCGACAGATGAATCCGGTACAGCAGCCTCTTGGTGGAGCGAACGGCAGGTACATTGTCATCTCACAGGTTCCGTAGGGGCATAGTCAGTGTTGGTAGCAGGGCATCTTCCCCGGCTTCACCTACGGGCGAATTTGTCTCCGCAGACCCAGGATCAGCATCATTCTTTCAGGAAAACAGAAGTGCCACTCTCTATCGAATAGATCAAAATCCTCATATAGGAAGATATCCATCCTTACAGTCCATGCAAATACTGTAGAGCATGGCCAAACAGTTATTGGGGTCCCAAAAGTTCCAAATGCGGACCCCCAGACACAGTTCTGTCACTCCTCTGAGTGTTCTGGAAGTTAATTGTGGGGGGGGGGGGGCCTGAAAGTTTGCTTTGGAAATACCCTTCCACCGGCTGTGCTTATAGATGGGTGGAGTCAGTGACCATATATCCCTATTATGTGTATCACGAAATACAAAAGGCCGTGCCTGTGGGATGCCCCTCTATGTGCATCTATTTATAGCATTTTTATTCCGGTTGCAATATTGTATGTTATATTTTTATATATATATGTGGTCTGGATTCACAGCCCCTCTCTTGCCTCATATATTATTGTGTTTGCTGAGGTGCTTGCCTTCCTGTACATACTGATATTGTGGAGGTCTCTTCAGCTGTCAGTAAGAGCCCTCTATTTATCTAAATGTATCATTAGGTCTGACGCAACCCTTTGAGGAACGGTGTGTTGAATATTTCATGTGCTGATTAGCATTACTTCAATTTTGAAACTGTCTAATATATATCACCTTCAAATCTCAATTCTATTCATACAACCATAGACATGTGCATTTATTCCCACAGTAAGGAAGAAACAGTTTCAACTGTCTTCCTTTTAATTAGTATGATGGCTAATTAATAACACTGCAATAGACTTTGTCGAAGTTTTTAACTTTACTTGTGTGGTTTTTGTGGGGCCAAATCCCAGGCGAAGTCAAGAAGGTACCATAAATTGGAAAATGTGTACCTTTTTGGTCTTATTCACATTTTGGATTTAAATGTAATATGCATCCTAATGGATCTTTCCAAATAAAATATTTTTAAATTGCAGGAAAAAAAAAAAGATAAACCTGTTGGGAGGGCCTGTATTTATTTATCCTTTACAATCCAAGTTGACATAAGATATCCCATACATCAAAATCTTATATATTTCGTCTGTTAACCAATATAATAATAATAGCATGTTCTTGTATAGCGCTGCTAGATTTTATGTAGCACTTTACAGAGACATTTTGCAGGCACAGGTCCCTGCCCTGTGAAGCTTACAATCTATTTTCTGGTGCCTGAGGCACAGGGAGGTAAAAGTGACTTGCCCAAGGTCGCAAGGAATTGAACCAGGTTTCCCTGCTTCAAACTCAGTGCCAGTCAGTGTCTTTACTCACTGAGCCACTCATTCTGGGAACAGACATGAAATATTTTTCATGTCTGCTCCCTTTCTCGGTATATAATAGAGGCATACTATAAATGTGAAATTTTGTAGATCCCTCTATTTGCCTCTTTCTACTGAAGCAATAGAGATAATATCTGCTTGTTTATTGTATATGGAGTTAAACTAGGGTGGTCACTATGCTCCACTGCTTTTTTATTGCGGTCAAAGAAATGTAATTGTTAGATGTACATCATGACCTTGTTGATCCAAATGACAATGCAACATACAGTATTAAACAATAGGAGGCACCAACAATGACTAAACATGAACATATCAGCTAGCAATACTTTTATGGAGGAATGTTACTCAGCTGTCTAACAGCAGACTAGCTGAATGGTAAATGAAATCATTTGGGCAACTCTAGACTTAAAATGCCATACACAAGACAGATATTAAAGCCAACACCTATTAAAATAAATTGGCTTAATTTGCATCTTATTTATACTCTTTACATGAAAGTAATATGTACAATTATATCTTTTAATATGGAATGTTTATGACCTTAAAGTACAGGGGATCTACATATCAAGGCAAAAGTGGTACAAATCTGGGGCAATTAAAACGTTGAATTTGTTTATTTGATACATCTGGAGCAATACAGTATTTGCCCCACTATTGCACCACATTTACCTTGCTACATACTGTAGATCCAATTGAGTTTCCAGGCTCTAATTTCGGAACGTATATTTGTGCATTTAATCCAATTTCCAAACACTCATACTAATTGTTTGCAAACTTTAAATAGAAATCAGTCCGTTTTTTAGGATAAATAATATGCAAATAAAGTCCACTTTTTGTTATCTTCTAAGACATTTTGGACAGTTTCAAAACTAATTAACAGTTTTAAAATATTTATTTACGTATTTATTGTTGCAAAAAACATGCATAGGGTAACACTAATCTCCAGAGTAACAGATAACAGAATTTCTTTGCGTTTTCAGCTCCAAATGAAATTAACGGTTCATGGGGTCAACTATTTTGAAAAGTATACAGTATAAAAATGAATCATCCAATTGTAGAGAAGGGCAAATGAGATAGGTGCGCTAGAGAATGGTATGATACAAATTTGGGTACATGTTAAGTGGAAAAGGTCCAACAGTCCTTTTACCAGATATTCCATCTAATGGAACAAATAGATCAGTGTGTAAAAATAGCAGTTGAGATATGAGATGTGCAAATTATTTGTTGACATTCACCTTTGCTGCAAATATGATGTTTATTCGCACTTGCGAATTTTCGCATCTTGGTTTCAAAAAGTGACATTCAAATATAGGCACTTTAGTCCCAAGGGCTATGTATAACCCCTTCAGACAACACGTGGAGAGACAGCTGTGCACAAAATTAAGCACACCTGGGATACATGGAATATATACTAATTGGATCCATTTCAATATACTTTGTATACCTTATTAGCATATATCCCAGGTATCTCTGATGGTCTCCTTTTTGTGCACAGGTGTATCTCCATGTGTTGTTGGTGGGTTCGAATTTTGCACAGAACTCTGCAAATGATTTGCTAATCTAATTGTAACCTATATCAAGATAATTTATAGAGATCAGAAAAAAGACATAAAAAAAAGAAATACAATCTATTAAAAATGCTGCTGGTTGATTCAACTGCTGCTCTTCTCGACTCATATCTTCTTCTGACCTCCTAAAATCTCTTTGCTGGCTTCCTACTGTATTAATCTCATTATAAATATTTCTCCTTCCGTTTAAGGCTCTACACTCCTCTGCACCTCAATATATATCGCAACTCTGAGCTCTCATTACGCCCCAAGGATGATCTTTGCACTTTTTATCGTTACAGTCCTTCCACTTCTTAAACCCTGTTTATTAATTTTTCCCTACCTATGGAACTCGATTCACTTAATATTCATCAAGCATTTTATTTTTCCATTTGTATAGCCTAGCTCAAACCTCACCACATAAAAAAGGCATATCATAGCGACTCCAGATGTACTTGATCTCCCTGACATGCACGTCAAGATTTATTCATTTCATTGTACAATTAATAGGGATACAGAAAATAAAAATAGGGGATAACAAGGTACAGGAGAGTATACAGTATTCAGAGAGCAAATAATTATGTAATTAAAAGAGTTTAAGATACGTGGACACACTACATTTATTGGGAGATACAAGGAAACAGTCATATTTTATTTAAGTTTACTATTTCGAGAATGTAAGGTTAAAATGAAAATTTAAATCGTATGCAGAGCCTTATCCTAATTAGGGCCTTATATCTTTCTCGTAGCAAAGATTGCGTATATAGTAGGTGCTCAAATACTTGAAGGGAACAGTCTTTAGTCAAGAGAACTAAGTACTTAAGTCAAGTTTAAATAGATTGAAATAGAGGCCTCCCTTCTGAGTGGGTGAAATAAACAATTCCGTCTTGAAAGGGTCTTACATTCTCCTGAATTGGTAATTTGATTACCAATGGATCCAAAATGGATCAGATGTTATGTAGGGATCAACATATTAATATATATTTTAACATACAAATGTTCCTAATGATCCTAATGTTGATATTCACTCATTATTAGAATGATATATTTTCTATTATCACATTATGTAGGCATTCATAGTTATTACTATGTATCCTAGTGCACCTGGCTACTTATTTCTCTGGCCCCAACACTGTAAGTCCTGGTAATGAGCAGACAGTGTTGGGGTAAAGTTCTTCAGAACACGAGTCATCCTGTGTGTTAATCATGAGGTTGATGATTTGTTACGGTCAACAGGTGCTGGCTGGGACCCTTGGAGCATGTGACCCTAGGGGTGGATTTCCTGGAGGGGTGTTGCCCTCTTACCAGGTCTAAGGAGTGGGACCCTTCCCTGGGGTATAACATGGCTCCCTGCTAAATGTAGTGTTCTATGTGGAATTTCAGATAGCCTCTCCTTAGGGAGTGGGTGACTACCCCTTACCCCATCTGGGGATAAGGGAGCTAAAGATAGGTTCTTGGGGCCTCAAGCTCCTTGGGCTGACTCCAGAGATGGGTCCAGCGAGCTGCACTCTGATCCAGAAAGATACATACAAGCTGAAAGGTATAGGAGAGAGATCTGCCTATGATTGTACCTCTCTTGCATGGGAGATGAGATGACTATCTGCCATAATAAAGATACAGTTGCACCATCACTTCTGTGTGTTCTATGGAGGAGAGAATTGGCTGTTGGGGTTACCCCTGTTTCTAATAGGGACCCTGCAGGATGGAGGCGCTGCACTGAGGGAGAGGAAATGCTGAAAACCTGTCCTGTTGCTACTCCCAAATAATACAAAAACAGGCCCACTTTAAGTCAAAACAAATCATAAAATAAATACCTACTCCTTTAAGGAGACTAACTATTCATGCTGCTTCATCTCTTACTAACTGGATGGACAGCTAAGCTGGTTTTCCACCCCAAACAGGTACTATTATAACTAAACATATACAGTCTCTGAACATAGCAATATAGTGTTTCTCTTATCTCTTACTCCAAGGTTTTGGAGCAGATGTCCCCACTTTAGCACGGTCTCATTTCCTTCATTCCTAGGGGAGCTTAGCCCCACGAAAGCTCAGAGAATCTCTCCTCTGTAAACCCAATGTTAAGGACAGGACACCCCCGCTTCAGCATGGTCTTCCGTCTTTCCATCCCAGGGGAGCTCAGCCCCATGTGAGCTTAGAGAATCTCTCCTCTGTAAGTCCAAAGTTAAGGACGGGACATCCCCGCTTCAGCACGGTCTCGTGTCCTTCCTTCTTCTTCCTGGGATTAACAAACCAGGCAGTCCCAGCAGGCTCCGCAACCACCGTCCAGCAAGCCTACGGGACTGTGCCAGCTTCCTTAGCTAGGGAGAACTCTTTTCTATCCATCTTCTCTGTGTGTAGTCACTGCCGGAATTTTAAAACTCCAGGTGCAATTAGGAGTTGAGCCTGCTCAATTGGTTTGCAGCTGCTGCTGGCTTCTCTAGGGAGATTAACTCTCTGTACGCTGGAAAGTCCCATAACTGCCCTATTCCAGCACCTAGAGACAGTGATTGTATCACACTCATTATTGATTACAAAGACCACCTGTTTCCATAAATTACATATATTGGAACAATTCCACCAATATGTAATAGTGTACCTATATAACCATATATTCGATAACACAAGGGAGAATAATGTTTCTTGGGATTAATATACCAGCAATATTTTCCTTAATAATTGTGTTTATAAGGACTTTTGTTAGAGACTCCCACATATCTTCCCAGGTTATATGTACTGTACATTTCACTGAATCCCATATCATGAATGATCAGTGATCAATTGTAATCTTAAACCTTGATGTTGTCCTTTCCTTGAAAGAACTTGGGCAGAGAGAGAGAGAGAGAGAGAGAGAGAGAAAGAGAAAGAGAGAGAGAGACAGAGGCATAGAGTAATCAAACTCTGTTAAAACTAAGTTAATATTGCAGTAAAAAAAAAAATACCTGTGTTATTATCGCGTAAATAAGGTTGAAGTCATGAACATTTCAAAAGTCCTAAAAATGTGTAACCGATTAATAATACATTCTGTTAAAAATGAGTTATAGTCGGTGTCATGGGAGACCAGGACAATTACACCAGGGATCAAAGCACTAGACAGAACTGAATTTATTGGAAAAAGTTTCCACAAACAACCAGTACATCCATCTGGATGGATCAATTGGGGTAAGATATGGCTTAACCTATTAGCTAACATTTTGGAATAAATTTTAATGTCCAAATTTATTAATGATATTGGCCTGTAGCTTTTGCAATCTGCTTGGTCTTTCCCTTGTTTGTGAATTAGTGATATGGACGCTTGTAGCATCTGTTCCGGAAAGTGGGCGCCTGCTAAGACCGAATTGAATAGCCTCAGCATGTGAGGGGCTAACATTTTATGAAACGTTTTGTAATATAAATTAGAAAACCCGTCTGGTCCTGGGGCCTTTATTAAATGTGCAATTACCTCTGATAATTCTTCCCCTGTGAAGTCTCCCTGTAGCGCTTCCCTTTCCTCTCTGCTCAATCTGGGTAATTTTGAGTCTGCTAAGAAATCTCTTAGTATTTTCATTGTGCACGACCTTCTTCCCATCATATAAGTTTTCATAATACTGTTTGAATTCTTCAACAATAGCTTTAGGGTTGGAGGTTGTGTTCCCTGATTTTACTCTAATGGCTTGTATATTATAGTTTGAGTATCTGTTTCTAAGTTTATTTGCGAGTAGGGTATCTGGCTTGTTTGCCTTTTCGAGAAAAGTGGCGACGTCTCCCCTTCGGACTCTCTTTGCTTGGGATGTCCTGACTGTCTCTTGATCTAGGGCTCTATTAAAATCCCCTGCTAATATTATGTATCCTTTAGCTATTTTGCTTAAACTATCGAACAGGTATGTAAAAAACCTGGAGTCATTTTCGCAGGGGCCGTATACGTTCACTATCGTGAAATATTGGCCATGTATGGTGCCTCGTAAGATTATATATCTTCCCCCTTTATCCTTTTTAATTTGTTCTACGCATAAGGAAAGCCTATTGTGAAGCAAGATTGCCACTCCCTTTTTCTTAGTTGAAGCTGATGCAAGGAAGGCCTGGTGATAATTTCTATCAAAGAATTTAGGGAAACTTTTTTTCGTGAAGTGTGTTTCCTGCAGCAGGATGATGTCTGGGTTTTTCCTATTATAGTCTGCTAATGCTAATCTTCACTTCCTAGGGCTATTGAAGTCTTTTACATTATGTGATAGAATATTTATTTGTATCACACGATCCAGGGGGAGCATAAGGGGAAAGAACATAAAAATACTCTAAGTGCAGTGGTATATACAGTGCTAGGAAAAAATCCTATTCAACTTGGCTCCTGTGTTATTCCTACTCACAAGAAGTTAGAAGTTTTCAGGCAATAGAGATCAGATAGGCAGATGAGGAAAGATCACTGGTCACCGTAACTCAGGAAATGTACCTCAGCGAGAGAAGGAGAAGAACACACATAGCACAGATCTGGCGGCAATTACCTTTTATCAAAAAACTAGTTAAATGCACACTTAAAGTGTCTCAAAATTAAAACAGCATTTATATATAAAAGCTAAGTGATGCGGCCTGGACGATAACCCACGCCGTCTCTCACCACCCCATCTCCCTCTGGAGCTCCGATCTGATCGCCACCTCCGTTTGCGGGCGGCACTGCTTCACTTCCGGTCACGGGACAGTGTCATCACTTCCGGTCACGGCGTGACAATCCTGAGGAAGCCAAACCAACCGACAGGCGAAATGCGTAGAGCTGTACCACCCACAACGTGACGCAGCTGTGGAAGAAGGTGCCCCTGTACTCCAAGCATACACCTACGATCCGCTGTAACGCCGCAACCGGAAGTGACGAGATAGGATGTGGTGTCAAGTTTGCTTTCTAGATCACCACATCCTATCTCCAATGCTGTTTAAGTCCCTTCTTAATTCTTGCACCTCTGCCTGCAACAGAGTTTTCAGGTCATTATACAGCTTATTGAAATCATGTCTCCTTACTGATTGCTCCTCTGAGCCCTCTCTCTTATCTTCGCCTGGCTCCCGCTCTGAATCGGAGCCGTCACTGGAGACCGGCGTTGTTTCTCTCCCTGCCTGTGCCATTGCCTTGCTACAGAAATAACTCTTTAAATCAGCTGGGTTTTTCTTTCTTAGCACTCTTGATGTCATCCCTCCGTGCTGCCAAACCTAGTGCTGTGTTTTATTTTAGCTTATGTTGGGGTTTATAACTGATCCGCTTTGTTTTATTACCGACAGGGAGCTGAGCTACAGTTTCAGGCAACCATACTCCTTGCCGTCGCGCATGCGCCTCCTTACACTTACACTGACGGTTGCCCCAGCCAATAAGAAGTGTCCAACTTTTAACACCTTTTCACAATAGACATCTAATCATATTCTTAATCGCTAGCACTGACTGGTAGGACTACATAAGCTGTATATAAAGGTTCCCAAAAATTGGAGTTGCAAACAACCAAATAAAAATTGAATAGATGCTGGAAAGCCGCTACACACCGTCCAGCTCATTCAGCAGTGACGATATTGTTTCTATGACCCCTCTCTCCCATCCCCCATCCTCCTGAGGCTGATATGCAGCAAAGTGGTGTCCCAGAGCAGTTACTTTCGCCACTTTTCTAAACTACATCTGCGGTAACTGAACCCGAGATGTATCCCTATCACTAGGGATCCTTTCCTTGACCTCTCTGTCCATAAAATTAAAGGAACCCTTGAGAAAATATGTGGCAGTTGTAGGGGACAATCACAAAGATTTGCCTAACTGATTTTCTAGCTTCATGTTCCCTTCAAGCTTTATCCCTATTTACAGTAAAACAACCCTGCTTGTGTCATTTGCCATGTACATTGTGTTTCTGTGCTTTTTTCGTACAGTACCATACAGAACATGCATGACTGTAGTATATTCCTCAGAATACATTGAATTTGGCTAACGTACACACTAGCCTCACCTGTCGTTAATTCAAAGAACTACAGAAGCCACAAGACACCACTTGGCAGCCGTGGCTCAAGACCACTTTCACTTTTTTACCCAGGATCACAGGAATACTAAGTCTTGCTACATTTGTAGGTGTAACATGGCTTTTGCTGGAATGTGAAATGAAATAGATTAACCTATATTCCACTTGCTTGTCCCTAGAAAAATCAATATGTTGCCCACATGAAGGAGGCAAGATTTCTGACTGTGACTGCAATCTGCAGACTTGCAGCTTCACGAATTACCCGTAAATATGTAATTTTGTTAAATGTGGCTCATTTGTATATCTCACAGAATTACATAGCTGGAATCAAACTGAATAAAAAATGAAATGTCCCCATGATCTGGACATGGGATATGAGCTTATTGAATACAGTGAGATTCATTATCTCAGGGATGCACTATCGTTTAGTAAATAGGCCATGTCTATTATATATATATATATATATATTGTGGAAGGATGGCCGTGGTATGTGAGGAGACAACACGACTTTTCTGATGAAATAGTGCCGGTGGAGCAGGCCCAACTTTTTCGGGAAGCGATTAGCTCAAAGGACCGGAGGTATCCCTCGACGTCATCGTGCGGCGTCATTTTCTGTAGGTAAACGTTCGCCTGGACGGGCCGTTGCGGGGGCCGTACTGGACAAGTCCATTTTAATCTGGGCCAGCTGCTCTATCAGCTGCTTCTGTGTTTCTGCGATAACGTCAAGCTGGGCTGCAAGTATCCAGTTTGTCTCGCGTTGTGCAGCCGTGCTTTCCTGTCCGTGTTTGTTAGCTTCATGCTGGATAGCGGTGCTGTGTACTAAGGCCTTCACAACGTCCTCCATAGTGACAGCTACCGCATGGACAGGTTCCACCAGTCGCAATCTGTAGCTCCGCCCCTTTTAAAGGGTGTTCGACATCCCACTTCTGACACCACGTGTGGCAGGATGGCCGTGGTAAGTGAGGAGACAACACGACTTTTCTGGTGAAATAGTGCTGGTGGATTTATTTGTCCAAAAAAGGGTAACTAAAACAATGGGTACTCTGTCCCTTTAAAAACGTAAACAAAAACCTAACGCCGGTCGGGGCACTGACTAAACAAAAGTGCAGGCTATCTACAGTACCTGGCTGGCTAGCTAACCTAGTCCAGCCCAACAATGTTCAACAATACCAGTTGGCTCCTTACCTGGGAGCTTTATTCCCCCTTGGGACAGGATCAATCTGAGCAGCCTGTGTCTGTCCATCAACACTCCTCTGTCTTCTCTCTGGCCTGAGAGAGACTGCTGCCCCAGAGGCATTTCCTCTTCCTGTTTTAAAGCAGGTGAACTAGCTTAATTTGAATCACCTGTTGTCTGCTTAATAAGCTGGGTTAACCCCTCGTCTACTGGAAAGCATGCATACTGCCATCTCCTACTAACATATACAGAGTCAATGACCCTGTCACATATCCCCCTTCCCAGAGTAATGTTACCGAGTGGAGCAGCCCGTGCACCGAGACTGTGTACCCTAGAGAGTGCCTCAGCATTACCGTGCAGTATGCCTGGCCGATGTTGGACCGTGAAGTTGAAAGGTTGCAACAACAGAAACCAACGGGTAACTCTCGAGTTCTTTTCTTTATTTCTATGCATCCACTGTAGGGGTGCGTGATCTGTAATGAGCATAAAAGACCTGCCTAAAAGGTAATACTTCAATGTGTCTGTTGCCCACTTTATGGCAAAACACTCTTTTTCTACTGTGGCATATCTTTGTTCGCGGGGACACAATTTGAGACTTAAGTAGAGGACCGGGTGTTCCTCTTCTCCTACAAACTTGGACAGTACTGCTCCGAGACCTACTTCGGAGGCGTCCGTTTGCAAAAAAAAACTCCTTCGTAAAATCCGGGGCTACCAAGACTGGGTGACTGCAGAGTGCTGTACGTAGGTCTAAAAATGCGGTCTCCGCATCACTGTTCCATTTTACAACATCACGTGCCTTTGCCTTTACTAAATCTGAAAGCTGTGCAGCCCGGGTTGCAAAATGGGGTATAAATCGCCTGTAGTAACTTACAATGCCTAGAAATGTCCTAACCTGTTTTTTTTTAAGGGGACGGGGCCAACTCTCAATGGCTTCAACTTTATTGAGCTGAGGTTTTACTGTCCCCCTTCCCACAACATAGCCAAGATATTTTGCTTCTGTTAGGCCGACTGAACATTTAGCTGGGTTGGCTGTAAGACCCGCCTCCCGAAAGGTTCTCAACACTGCCTCAACCTTATGCAGAGTTGAGTCCCAATCTGTACTATGAATTACCACATCGTCTAAGTACGCTGAGGCGTAGTTCGAGTGTGTGTGTAACAACTTATTCATCAACCTTTGGAAGGTTGCAGGTGCCCCATGAAGGCCAAAGGGTAAGACAGTATACTGGAAAAGACCATCAGGTGTGGAGAAGGCTGTTTTCTCTTTTGCTGAACTTGTTAAGGGGATTTGCCAATAACCCTTTGTAAGATCTAAAGTGGTTAGAAAATGGGCCCTCGCCAACCTCTCAATTAATTCGTCTACCCATGGCATAGGATAGGCATCAAACTTCGAGACTTCATTTACTTTTCTAAAGTCATTACAGAACCGTATTGACCATCTGGTTTAGGTACCAAGACAATAGGACTGGACCATTGACTATGGGACTTCTCAATTACGCCTAACTCTAGCATCTTCTTTACCTCTGGCTGAATAGCCCCTGTTCTGGCTTCTGGGATTCTATAAGGTCTTATCTTAACGGCTATGCCCGGATTGGTGATGATATCATGGGAAATCCCCCTAGTTTTCCCTGGTACGCTGGAAAATACATGCCTGTTCCTTTTTATCAAGTCTACAGCTTCTCTATATTGTTCAGGAGTGAGTTCTGACGATATTCGAACGAGTGGTTCCTCCCCTTTCCCGGATTTCTTAGCTACTACCGACAGACATACCTCTCTATCCTTCCAGGATTTTAATAGATTTATGTGATAGATTTGCTCTACCTTCCTCCGATCTGGCTGTCGAATTTTATAATTCACCGGGCCGACCTGTTCTAGAACCTCATATGGCCTTTGCCAATGTGATAACAGCTTGCTTTCGGCCGTGGGAACAAGCACCATTACTCGGTCCCCTGGTCGGAAGTTGGGAACCGTAGCCTGTCTGTTGTAAACGTTCTGTTGTGCCCTCTTTGCCTCTTCTAAATGTTGTCTGACTATAGGGGTAATATGCGCAATGCGTTGTTTTAAATCTTCCACAAATTGGACTTCATTTTTCCCTGGAACAACTTGTTGCTCCCACTCCTCTTTGAGGCTATCCAGAATCCCTCTTGGGCGTCTCCCATACAGGAGCTAAAATGGGGAAAACCCTGTTGAGGCCTGTGGCACCTCTCGGATAGCAAACAAGAGATAAGGCAACAAGGTGTCCCAGTTCTTCCCATCACTAGCGACCACCTTTCTCAACATCATCTTCAACGTCTTATTAAATCGTTCTACCAGTCCGTCCGTTTGCGGATGGTACACAGAGGTTCTTAGGGACTGTATTTTTAGTTCTACACATAAGTCTCGCATAAGCTTAGATGTAAACGGGGTACCCTGATCTGTCAAAATTTCCTTCGGTATCCCGAGTCGGAAGAACACCTGTAACAATTCCTTAGCTATAGTTTTGGAGGAAGTATTACGTAAAGGTAGCGCCTCTGGATAGCGAGTGGCATAGTCTAGGATCACTAGGATGTATTGATGACCCTTGGCAGATTTCTCCAAGGGACCCACTATATCCATGGCGATCCTCTCAAATGGGATCTCAATAATAGGCATAGGGATCAATGGGGCCCTCAAACTTGGTCGGGGGCTGTCAACTGACACTCGGGACAAGAGGCACAGAATCTCTTTACTGCATTATATATCCCTGGCCAGTAAAATCTTTTTAGGATTCTTTGCTGTGTCTTCTCTACTCCCAGATGACCCCCCAATAAGTGAGAGTGTGCTAGCTCCAGGACCTTCCTTACTAATGAACTGGGTACTAGCAATTTTTCTATTTCTTGGCCCTCCTCTTGGCTCACATGGTATAACAAATCATTTTTAATACAAAAATAGGGATAGGATTCCTTGGTTGTCCCTTCTACCGGGACCCCATTAACTTCTACCACCTGGCTAAATCCATTTTTCAACTGGAATCATTAGCCTGCTCCCTACCAAAGTTAGTCAGGGAAAGTTCTAGACCTCCAAAACCTTCCTCATCTGGAGTTTGGCCGGTTACCTCCACGGGTGACTCGGACACCTGAGCATCAACAGGCCCTGTCTCGGACGACTCCTCTCCCTCTGGTCTCCCTCCGTTAGGAGTAGTAACCAGTGCTACCTGTGGTGGGGGCATACCTCTTTTTTTTTCCTTTCTACATTCTCGTTTCGACTTAGGAGTTTTAGATATCTCGGAGACTAATTCAGGGTCTGTAAATGGAAAAAGCTCATCCGGAGTAGGATTGTTTAAGGTGAGCTGTCCTCTGATCAGGGTGTCAAAACCAGGGAAATTACAGCCTAACACTAGGGAATGGGGTAACTTTGGTACAATTGCTGCCGTAGTTTGGATGACTTGCCCCTCGACTTTCACTTTTATCAGAGTTGTGGTGTGTGGAAGCGTACACCCATGCACACATAATACCCGCAACTTCTCACGCTGGTGTAACCGGAGAGGTTTAACCAACTTCCCTGATACCAAGCTAATATTACTCCCTGAGTCTACCAGGGTGGAGACTGGTTTACCATTTAAAATCACAGTGGTGAGGAAGTTGTGGGTACGTTTTCCCTCGCGGGTCATACCTACTACTCCACAAAATTCAGACTTCACAGAGCCAAATGCACACTCCACTGGCTCAGACAACTGTGGGCAGTGAACCTTAATATGCCCCATCTCCCCACACTCAAAACAAACAATTGGCCCAGTTCGTTCTTGAAAGCCCTTCTGAGATTTAGAGTTTCTGTCCCTATCCAGGTTTTCTTCCACCCTCTCAAATCGTGCGAATGGTTGTGGGTCCTGGCGCCAGCGCTGGCCTCTACCGTTCGTGTTGGGACGTGGGTTGTGGTTTGGGCGAGGGGAGCGTGACAGTTCATGGGTAGCCTGAAACTGCTCCACTGTGCCTACCATGGCATCACAAGTGAGGGGATCTCCCTGCCCCACCCACCGTTGAAGGTCCTGGGGTAACGCTCGAATGAAGCGGTCCAACACCACCATCTCAAGGATCCGTGAAGGGCTATATACCTCTGGTTTTAGCCACTTGGACGCTAGGTGAATCAAATCCCATAACTGGGATCTGGGCGGCTTCTGTTCCTGGTATCTCCATGTATGGAACCTCTGCACACAAACTGGGGGAGTCACTCCAATCCTTGCAAGGATTTCGCTTTTCAGACAGTCATAGTCTGCTGCGGCTTCTTCGTCGAGGTCACAATATGCTTTTTGGGCTTCCCCCAGTAAAAAGGGTGCGATAATCCCAGCCCATTTGGAGCGGGCCCAACTTTCCCGGGAAGCGATTAGCTCAAAGGACCGGAGGTATCCCTCGACGTCATCGTGCGGCGTCATTTTCTGCAGGTAAACGTTCGCCTGGACGGGCCGTGCCGGGGCCATACTGGACAAGTCCATTTTAATCTGGGCCAGCTGCTCAATCAGCTGCTTCTGTGTTTCTACGATAACGTCAAGCTGGGCTGCAAGTATCTGGGTTGTCTCGCATTGTGCAGCCGTGCTTTCCTGTCCGTGTTTGTTAGCTTTTTGCTGGACAGCGGTGCTGTGTACTAAGGCCTTCACAACGTCCTCCATAGTGACAGCTACCGCATGGACAGGTTCCACCAGTCGCAATCTGTAGCTCCGCCCCTTTTAAAGGGTGTTCGAAATCCCACTTCTGACACCACGTGTGGCAGGATGGCCGTGGTAAGTGAGGAGACAACACGACTTTTCTGGTGAAATAGTGCTGGTGGATTTATTTGTCCAAAAAAGGGTAACTAAAACAATGGGTACTCTGTCCCTTTAAAAACGTAAACAAAAACCTAACGCCGGTCGGGGCACTGACTAAACAAAAGTGCAGGCTATCTACAGTACCTGGCTGGCTAGCTAACCTAGTCCAGCCCAACAATGTTCAACAATACCAGTTGGCTCCTTACCTGGGAGCTTTATTCCCCCTTGGGACAGGATCAATCTGAGCAGCCTGTGTCTGTCCATCAACACTCTTCTGTCTTCTCTCTGGCCTGAGAGAGACTGCTGCCCAGAGGCATTTCCTCTTCCTGTTTTAAAGCAGGTGAACTAGCTTAATTTGAATCACCTGTGGACTGCTTAATAAGCTGGGTTAACCCCTCGTCTACTGGATAGCATGCATACTGCCATCTCCTACTAATATATACAGAGTCAATGACCCTGTCACTATATATATATATATATATATATATATATATATATATATATATATATATATATATATATATATATATATATATATATAAAAACAAAGACAAAAACAAACTAGAGTAGCGCCTTAGTATATTGGATTAGAATTTCGAAAAGCTGTGTCAGATAAGATTGGATAATAGGGCTATACTTACAAATGGATACCTAAAGATAATGACAATTTAATATAGCAGCTGATCTAAACTATGGACTAAAACACACACAAAAAAAAATATTTTAAAATATATCAAATCAAATATACATGTATATAAGAATATAAAAAATATATTTGTATAGAACCAGTCCACAGATTAGAGTCCACAGATAGTAATCCCCCGGAGTTTTGCAGCCTGAATATAAGGATCACCAAATCAACAAAGATATCTGCAAAAAACAAGAAAAAACAGGCACACTCCTAGTGTATTAAAGTATAAAAATTAGTTATAGAACTGAAAGATAAAAAACGCACTCACAAACAGAGTTCAATATAAAGCATGTATGAGATATACTCAATCGCCAGAGAGCTGTAAGGATCCACACCAAACGTTTCATTGGTAACAAGGTGCCTCCTCTGCTGTATCCAGTGGTTCAACAGGATGTGTGGGTAATCTTGAGAGCGGATGGTGTCATCACTCTGTGTCCCACAGAAAGACTTCCTCCAGCAACAACTCCTTCTGCTGATACTGCTCACCACAGGAACTTGCAGACAATCACAGTTCAATGAAAAATTGGCAGTCCATTCACCACTCTCAACAGCCACAGATTGGCTCTCTGTTCATGGGTAATAAAATCAGCTGCTACACTCGCCGCTCTAGGAAACGCCACCCGAACATCAACCTCAAACTCACCCATTCCCCGGATGAAGTATATTTCCTATATATCACCATTACTATAAAGAATAACCAGCGACAGGCTTCTATATACCGCAAACCTACAGACAGAGCCAGCTATTTGAGGGACAACAGTTCCACCCAACACACACTAAGCATGCAACCATCTACAGTCAAGCCACACGATACAACCGGATATGCTCCGACACAGCAGACAGGGTCCAGTGGATTACAGCCTTGAGATCATATTTCATTAACCGTGGATCTATCCACAGAATTGTAGACCAGCAAATCCACAAAGCCACGAGAATACCAAGAAGTGATCTCCTTGAATTCAGACAGAAAGAGACAAGTGAACACAGCAGCCAGCCACGGGGACCGGGGGGGGGGGAGAGGGAACACCCCCTGCTACCACCTCCCGCCCAGTGGGAACAGCAACACACCCCCCCCCCCGATCCATTAATTACCTGTGCAGGTTTGAAGTCGTGGCAGCTCCATCCTGTGTCACGACTGAGTCAGTACATGTGGACATAAAATCCTGGGCAACGCCGGGTATATAAGCTAGTTACTAGCTGCTAATATATATATATATATATATATATATATATATATATATATATATATAATCAAAAAATAAATAGATGATACCGTTCTGTGGCTAACGAAATGCTTTTATTTGTGCGAGCTTTCGAGATACACTGATCTCTTCTTCCGGCGATGTTACAATGAATGAAGCAAGGATAACTTAAAAACAGTGTCTCTTGGAATGTTATCTGTGCTTCTCCTTCCCCCGGTGTGGATGTGTTTTATGGCTAGAGGTGTCAAAGTGTAACTGAAAGCAAGTGAAGAAAGAGTGTGTATGTGTATCAGTGTGAATAAAAATGAATGGAGAGCCCACAGTATAAACAGTGCTCTACACAAGGTGTGTGTGGAGTGAGAGGGATATAAATGGTGTGGGTGGGTGTGGAAATGTGAGAGTTTGTAGCACAACTAAAAGTGTGTGTGGATACTATGTGGTCCCTATTGGTGTATATGGATGGAAAAATACGGAGTATTAGTATGTGTGAGAGACAGCTGTGTGTGCATACATATAGCACAGTATGTACAGACATGGCCTTTAGCGCTCATGGGAAGAGAGTTCGCTAGTGTCAGTAATGACTCATAAAATTTCGATCTCTGTTTAGGCCACTGCTAAGTGTCCCGAACAGTTGCATAAATTTGTATTCATGCAACCGTCTCTCTTTCG